>NW_016909275.1:1313442-1362846 GCF_001483705.2 Eufriesea mexicana | reverse complement strand
GCGATGCGAAAAAGCGAAACGATAACTCGCCCCGCAGCTCGTGGTCCCTCGAAACCCCAGAAAAGCTCGGCAACCGCTTTGCAATGCAACTTACACTACCAACCTCATTACCGTGACCGCGGGATCCGCCATAAATGCGATAATACCAGCAACCTGCGCGCGGCCCCGGATACTCTCCCTTAAAAACCGGCCCTGCAAGCTCGGCCGACCATACCACCGCGTCAGTTAACGAAAGGAAATCGCCGATGCTGGTAACACGTTGTCCCGGTATTTTGCGTGTCCGGAAAGATGTTGGCAAGCGCGAGCCGAGGAGAAGCGAGCGAGCTGGCAAGAGGCAGGAACAGGGGGCGAGGGGTGGGCGAGGGTGGCGGAGGAGGTGGAAGCAGGTGATGAGGATTCGCGGAGGGACGAAGAAGGGTTAGAGGGAAAGTGGGTTGCTATCTTAGCCACCACAAAGCAGTGATAACATTTTCCCTCCCGGACAGAAGCCTAGCCACCCTTCTCGTTGCTCCCAGGTCGATATCGGGATAACGCCGACGCCGGTTACCCCGGGCAACCGGAAAGCCACGCCCGCACCCTCAAATATGGCTGCCCATATTCGCGACTCGTGCACCTTGATGTTGCCAAAGGACGAACGCTGGGTAGGGTGAACGGTGGGACGGGTGGGGTGGGAGAGAAACGAGGGTGGCTAGGTGGCGAGAGATAAAACGACCAGCGACGGACGGGGCGGCTGGAATTATCATAATATTGGTCATTGCTTGTTCCGCTGGATGAGGCGAAGTAGCTGCGCTTCACAACGGGAATCTTTCACACGCGGAGGACGTCGCGTGTGGGGACGTGGGCTTTCGATGGCGCGGGGTGGCTGCAAACTTTTCGTTCCTGAGTTCTGCAGTCTTCGACGCTGGGGAAAGATGCGTGAAGCGAGTAATGATGATGAACAGTCGTAAACTGAAGGAGACGCGACGAAGACCTGGTACGAGAAGTGTAGGAGCCCTTGGCAGGGTTAACCCCTTGCACTCGGCGATTTTTTGCAGAAAAATAGCAATTCGAAGACTTGCTGCCATAAGGTCGACGATATTTTTCAAACTGTGAATAAGAAATCGTACGCAATTTAAGACGTAGAATTATTTTACTTCGATATTACACGCATCTTTGGGTAATTGTAAATTTGATATGTCAATTAACATCCATCTTTAGAATCTGATTAAATGGCGACTGAGAAGCACACCTCGATAGGTTAATGTCAAATATGTTTCAATCGAATTAAAGGAAAAGAGGGAACGATTGTTCAATATTTTGGCAGTTTTCGAAGGTTCTTTTTAGTTTTTCAGAGAGGGGCATGGTGAGGTTGAGGTTTGGGGGTGGGAGTAAATGATTGGGGTTATTATATCATTGACCATTGTTTGTTCTACTGAAACAGTGGTCTTTGGATGTTGTTCCAGGAATTTTCAGGGTGACCAAAAATTTTCATTCGTATAGACGTGTGAAGACATACTTGAATCTCTTGGAAGATAACTTCTTGGGATTTTCCAGATTTATTTTATTCTTGGAAGAGAGAGATGATGAGGTTAACGTTATGGAGGAGAGCTTTTTATCGTGTGTAGAAAATTGATTATGAGTATTTTGACAGTTTTCAAAATTCTTTATAGTATTTCGAAGAGGGAGATTGTGAAATTATGGTATGAGGTGGGAGTAGATGATTAAGGTTATTTTATCATTAGCCATTGCTTACCCTATTGAAACAGTGGTCTTTACACGTTGTACTAAAAATTTTCAGGGTGTCCAAAAATTTTTCATTCGTATGGATGTGTGGGAAGATGCTTGAGTTTCTTCAAAGATATTTTGTCCTTGGAAAAGGAAGATGATGACATTAGGGTTATTAAAACATAGCCATCGCTTGTTCTACTCATAAAGTGGTCTATGCATGTTGTTCCAGAAATATTCAGGATGATCTACAGTTTTCCATTCGTATAGATGTGTGTAGAAATAGTGGAATTTCTTGTCACGTTCCTGTTTTGGAAATTGTAGAAGCCCCCTTCCTTATTTTAAAACAGGAAGATGTCAAAGTGGAGGTCTCGCAGCTAACAGTAGACGACTGTAATTATTATACCTAATATTGGACATAATATTGGCTTGCTCCATTGGATGAGATGAAGTAGCCCTTGAAACAGGGAGTCTTTCACATGCTGAGGACCAGGTGTGCATGAAGATACTCTTTGGATGTCGCTCGACGAATGTTTGGGGTGGCTACGTATTTTCGTGTTGATATATAAAGGAATAATAGTGTCCAACGAGAATCTTTTTCGGGAAGTTCTTTGAATTTTCTTTTCTTTGAGAAAAGTAGACGATGAGTTAGAGTAACGAGTACTCTCAACAACGAAATTTTCTTTGCAAAAATAAAATGGCGAAGAAGAGATCTCAAGGATGAGACTAGATAGACATTTTTAATATAAAATAGCTGTACTTTTTATTAAATTGTATTGAATATCAGTTTAAATGATCATTTTAATCTGTAATATAATTTTTGACCATGCTGTGGATAATTAGCAAGCTCATAATTCCAATCAGCATTTACATTTAACATCGTATAATACTATTTAAATTACTATTTAATATACTATCATTATACGATTCAGATTTACTATTTACGTTAAAAATTTGACACTGCTTATTGACTCTTTAGACTCGACGATTTTTTGGTTACAGAAGAGTAGGGGTTCAATGATTTTCTGCTATAAAGCTGGCGATATTTCTTTCAGTGATAAATAAGAAATCGTATAATAATTAACAGGTAGAATTATTTGATCTCGATAGCTCGCACACCGTTATATTATCTTAATTTTCACATATTAATTAATATCTATCTTCGAGATTTTATCTAATGGTGGCTGACGGTCACATCTCGAGTGCAAAGGCTTAACCCTTTGGACTCGACGATTTTTTGGTTAAAGAAGGGTAGGGGTTCAAAGATTTTCTGCTATAAAGCTGACGATGTCTTTTGACCAGAAAATAACAAATCGTGCAATAATTGACACGTAGAATTATTCGATTATCGTGCAAAGAGTTAACAAACCCATTATTTTCTATTTTATAGAAATATTATTATTATTTCTATTTTTATAGAAATACAAAGAACACGTGAAAGTTCTTAAATAATTACTTAGTTTCTTAATTTTTATCAATAAATATATCCCTATCTGATATTAGTTATTGCTAATTTAATTCGTCTGGATTATTTATCGCGTGGGATTTGGATTTACCGTGACTGAATTTAGCTCGAAATTGTCGATGGACGAACTGAATAGCAGTGTAAAAATTCGACGATCTAAATTAGAATTGGGATCGATTAGAATTTCGCACGAAATCGTTGATTCTTTTTTTAGCTTCGCATACGTCGATGATGAATTAAATTCACCGCGATCCGGAATTCGGTAACGCGGGATACAACACTCGAATCTTTCGCTGGCTTAATTTGATCAAAAAACGCGAAATCTTGTATGGAACGTATACACCACGGCCACTGGAATTGTATTCAAACTTCCTTTCGCTCGATTCGATGATTCTCTATTGTTACGGTTAGCTTCAAAGACCAGGGATGAAATGCAACTCGTACAATGTAGGGAATGTCATATCAAATGTGGAAAAGGCATTTTATGCTCCTTTCTTTTGCAAAATGTTGGAAATACGCATGAAACATTGTTGCGTGTACGTGAACCCACACTCACCGTGGATTTTCCTTTGTACAATAAATTTCCATGCAGTTACTTTGAGCTCCCTCCCTTGGGATTAAAATCCAAAGCACAATTCGTACAATCAAGATTTCCCATTGTTCCATCGAGCTTCGTTACTTTCGTTATTTTTTTACCGCGAAATTTTTCAATATAATAGCAGTGTAATATAATGCTGCATACGTCGAAACTCGGTTAGCATAAATTACGATGTAACGACGTTGGTAATTGTATCAATTTTATACAAATTTTCCGTGCTCAAATTTTTGCAAGTTTTCAGAAGTCTTTATAAAATGTTTGCGCAAATTGGGAAATTTTTAAGCGTGCAAATTTTATTTGCGTGCACTGTGTAAACGAATATAAATAAATTACGCTATATATATATTTTAATATATTTAATATATAATTAATATATTATTTTCTTATATATAATATAAGAAAACTCATAAAAAGAAAATAATATTCTAATTATGTAACGTAAGAAGGAAGAATGAAATTTCAGTATAATGCATACCAATTATTAAATTCGTAATAAATTATAGAATATTTAAGACAAGTATATTAATACTACTTGCAAGTTTTCCTCAGGATGCAATAAATAATGCTCTCAAATTTTTGCAAGTTTTCAGAGGTCTCTATAAAACGTTTACCCAAACTAGAAAATTTTTGATCGTGCAAATTTTATTTTCGTGCACTGTGTAAACGAATTAATAATATATAAGAATTACACGATGTATACATATGTATAACATAAAGAGACCCATAAAAAGGAAATAATATTCTAATTACTAAGTGTAAGAATGATTTCAGTATAATATTATATATACCAATTTATAATATAAAAGAAAATAATTTTCTAATTACTTAATGTAAAAACAATATCGGTATATATTATATACATATAATACGTATATACATACGAATTATTTTAAATTCATAATAAATTATACGATATTTAAAATACGTTTATTAATTAATATCATAATATTAATTAATTTAATTAATAATATTGATAATATTAATTAATACCACTATATAATCATACTGTACTATTACAGTACTACATTAATAATTTTATGTATCTTACCATGCTATACTACAACATATTATTACACCAATAATACTGTCATATATTCTCACGCGAGATAGGTATACGAGCATATTTTTCACTCGCTAAATTTGGGAAAATTTAATTTTTATATATTTTCATAACGCGCAGTATCTTTCCAAAGTCATATGGACCAGTTGATGAGTAGCGACTTCCCGGCTAAAAGTCGAGCGATCAGGGACAGAACGTCGAGAGAAGGCAGGTATGAAGGTAATATCTTGTTTACCCGGCTCGATGCAGGCGTGTCTGCGCAGAGTGGAACGCGAAGGAAAGCGAAGGGAGTAGAAAATGAGTGGATTTTCATTGCAGTTTAATCCAGGCCCCCACATCCCTCGTCACGCTATTCTAAACGGCGATACTCTCGAAGGCAACTCTTGTCGCTTGGGGTGACGATATTACATTCCTCGATCGTGACGAAAACAGCCAGACCGAGCCAGCTTTTCGAGCCCGTCCACCGCTCCACCATCGCTATACACGCGTTTTTAATTCCTCTCTCCGCTAACCTCTAGCCTCTTTTCCACGCCACGCTTTTCCCTTTTTCTCACTTTCCGTCATTTTCTGATTTCCTACCCTCTTCCTCTCTCTTTTCTTCGCCAATTTCCTTTTCCCTTCGCCTTCGATATTTTTATACGTGTCTCTTCTTTTCCCTGTTTCTATCATTTCGTTGCTTTTCTTTCATTAACACTAACTATATCATAGAATAAATAACTATTTTTTAATTTTCGGGATTTTTTTCGCCAATTTTCTTTTTTCTCTGTCTCAGATATTTTCTAAATATTTTTATACGTGTCTCTTCTTTTCCCTGCTTCTATCATTTCGTTGCTTTTCTTTCTTTCTTTAACACTAACTATATCATAGAATCAATAACTATTTTTTAATTTTCGGGATTTTTTTCGCCAATTTTCTTTTTTCTCTGTCTCAGATATTTTCTAGATATTTTTATACGTGTCTCTTCTTTTCCCTGCTTCTATCATTTCGTTGCTTTTCTTTCTTTCTTTAACACTAACTATATCATAGAATCAATAACTATTTTTTAATTTTCGGGATTTTTTTCGCTAATTTTCTTTTTCCTCTATCTTCGATATTTTTATACGTGTCTTTTCTTTTCCCTGTTTCTGTCATTTCGTCGCTTTTCTTTCTTTAAAAGTAACTGTATCATAAAATAAATAACTATTTTTTAATTTTTAGGATTTTTTTCACCGATTTTCTTTTTTCTCTACCTTCGATATTTTTATACGAATCTATTTCTTTTCTTTGTTTCTATCATTTCGTCACTTTTCTTTCTTCTCTTTCTTTAACACTAACTATATCACAATCTAAATAACCGTTTTCAAATTTTTGTTGTTTTTCCACCAATTTTCCTTTTCCTCTAGATTCGATATTTTTATACGTATCTTTTATTTTTCCTGTTTTTATCGTTTCGACGCTTTTTTCCTTCAACTCTGACAATATTTATAATGTAAATTACTATTTTTAAATTTTCTTTGTATTTTTCGCCAATTCTCATTTTTCTCTGGCTTCAATATTTTTATACGTATCTTTTATTTTTCCTATTTTTATTGTTTCGTCGCTTTTTCGTTTTAACACTGACGGTATCACAGTCTAAATAACCGTTTAAAAAATTTGTCGTTAAAAGTTTTGTATTCAGAATTATTTCCCTGGTTACTTGACTTTTCGACTTTTCTTTTAACATAAGTATTACGAATTTTTAATATTTTTTATTATTCCATTTCTCTGTAAGTTCTTCTGTCTTCATTTCTTCGTCTACAGGTATTCCGACTGGTCCTGGTAAATTTGTTAGTTAATAATGATTCCTTTTTTTGCTCGTTACTCTTGTTCTCCTCTTTCCTTCTATTTTTGCGTGTATTTTAGCGTGCATTTCAGTCCAATTTTTTCGGATCCGAAGATTTTTTAGTTTCCATTTTCCGCTGTTAAATTCTTCTCTCTCGGTTTCCCTCTCTCTTTTTCAATTATGTCAGGAATTTTTATTACATTTGGAAAATTCAGGATGCTTTGAGGTTTTCTGTTGTAATATTCCCAATTATTTTCCATTTTTCCAGCAACTTTTTTCCGACTTTTATATTTACCAAATAATTCTCTGACTATTTGGAGCATTCTTCTATTTTCTTTCACTCTTTCAAGAGTTTTTCCCGCGTTTTAAATTTCCTATTTTATACACAATTTAGATTCTCTTCCTTGCACCTATATTTTTCCCAAATTTCCTCTTCTCCTTTACTCGAAACTTCTCTTAACACTCTCCTTCGATCCTCAGCATCAACTACACTCTTACCAAATTTATTCCTCTCCTAGTCGCACCTTCTAAACAATCAAACCCCCATATTCGAATAACAACTATAGCAATAGCAGCAGGGAATAATTAATTTTCCCATCGGCAAAGAACGCGCGATAAAATCGACGATAACGACGGGAAAAGATTTTCCCTCGACGTATTCGCAGAACTACCCGGTGAAAAAGGAGGCACACGTGGAAAACGCAAACTGGCACGATGGAAAGTTATTTCTTTCTTTCCCTCCGTCCTCTCTGCGTCCCGTCGAGCTTTCATTTCACGCGATGCGACGAGAAAATTTACGGAACGCGTCGCCGACGATATCGTCGCTCGATTAGACAATTATTCTTGCACTATCTCTAGCTTGTTGCACGTAGGTAAACACCGACCCGTGAACGACAAATCGCGATAGAGTTATTTAGATTCAGGGTCGAGGTGAGTATCTCGGAAAATTTCCGCGACTTTCCGCGGTTATTCTTCACACCCCCGATTTGGAACGGTGATTTCCTTTAATTTTTCATGGGAATCGTGTCGAACGGTGGATTTTTGGGACAATTTTGGATCTTTGACCGGATGATTCAATGGGTAATTCGTTTATTTTTCGTGGCCGGAGATAAACGAGTGTGTGAGTATAGATTGTTTGCTATTCGAGAGTATTATCGGGTTTTATGAGGCGTTGTATAATGCAGACAAGCTATGCCTTGAGAATGATTGTTTAGTGTATCTGTGTCTATTGCCACATCAATATTTGCTGGTATAATGTTTTCGATGTAGTAAAGCGATTTTTTTAAGGTGAAACTGGATGATTGTACTTGTATTTCAGTCAAAACATTTTGATCTTTGTAATGGAAGGTATTTTGGGGACTATAGTCTGGAAACTTCGTTTACTGATTGAATTGGCGGGAAGAGTTTTGGGAAATTTTGCTTTCCTTAGAGTTTAATTGGAAAAAGTGTAGGAATGATCGAATAGTATTAGAATAAATTATGTTCATGTCATATTTGAAAAATATTGAATTAAAATTGAATTAAAAAATGACGAATTTATTATTTCTTATTATTTACATGATTAAAGAAAGGAATGAGGTATACAAGTGTTCAATCAGTTCGTTTAAATCTGCTGGTAATAGGAAAAACGTGCTAAGCTTGGACCAAAGTAGTCAAACATCATGAAACTTGTCGCTTATAAAGTGTAAAAGAGGAAAAATAGATCATAATGCAAATAAAATTGTTCTGACTCATTGTACATTATTCAGAAGCTATACGAGAATGCACAAACATCCTCAAACCTCTCATAAACCATGAAACATCACAAATCAGAAGAAAACTCTCCAAAGATCAAGCTATGATTCCAAATATCGTCTATTTTGTTTATCTCTCGTCGTTAGAAGCTTCCAGTGACAAAAGATGCTCAAACGTCTTCAAACCTAACTCAAACTGTAAAACTCACTACAAAACCGAGTAGGATCTAAAGTCTTGCAGTTTCAGTAAACTCTATCATCAAGAAACTCAAGTACCAAGTCCGTAAAACAATCGCCAAACCTATAATAAACCATAAAATGCAAACTCTCTCAATTTCACTCAATTCCATTATCAAGAAATCGAAATACCCAAGTACCAAACCTGCAAAGCAACACAACACTGCTCAAACATCGTCAAACGTATCATAAACTACAAGATTTATCAAATAATCAAGAAAAATCCATACTCTTTCAATTTCACTCAATTCCATCATCAAGAAACCCAAGATAGCCAAGTACCAAGTCTGTAAAACGAAACAACACTGCTCAAACATCGTCAAACCTGTCATAGACCACAAGATGTATCAAATAATCAAGAAAAATCCAAACTCTTTCAATTTCACTCAATTCTATCATCAAAAAACCCAAGATACCCAAGTACTAAACCTGCAGAGCAAGACTACACTGCTCAAACATCGTCAAACCTATCAAAAACCATAAAATTCGTCAGGGAATCAAGAAAAATCCAAACTCTCTCAATTTCACTCAATTCCATCATCAAGAAATCGAAAATACCCAAGTACCAAGCCTGCAAAGCAACACAACACTGCTCAAACATCGTCAAACGTATCATAAACCACAAAATCTATCAAAAAATCAAGAGAAATCCAAACTTTCTGAATTTCACTCAATTCGATTACCAAGAAATCTAAGATACCCAAGTACCAAGCCTGCAAAGCAACAGAACACTGCTCAAACGTCGTCAAACCTATCATAAACCATAAAATTCGTCAAGGAATCAAGAAAGATCCAAACTCTCTCAATTTCACTCAATTCCATCATCAAGCAATCCAAAATACCCAAGTACCAAACCTGCAAAGCAATACGACACTGCTCAAACATCGTCAAACTTATCATAAACCACAAAATCTATCAAAGAATCAAGGAAAATCCAAACTCTCTCAATATCAAACAATTCCATCACCAAGAAATCTAAGATACCCAAGTACCAAGCCTGCAAAGCAACACAAGACTCTTCGAACATCTTCAAACCTAGCCCACACCCAACCCAAGCATCACAAACAAGAAGAAACTTCGCCGAAAAGCCAAGAAAGACTCACAACCCACAAAATATCGAGAAGAAGACCTCAATCCTCGGATCTATCGAATTCTGAGAACCAATCGACGAAGAACGGTCGCGTTTGAGCCGGTTTGAGAGTCGAGTGTTGGAGGTAGACTCTCATGAACGAAGTGGGAAGAAAAGGGCCGGCGGCGTGTTCATCGTTGTCACGATCGTGGTTCTTCGGCCGTGTACACCCCTTTAATCGTTCGTCAAGTGTGTGTGCATTCGGAATGTAATATATCCTGGCCGACACGTGCCGGCCACGTGTCGCCAAGTGTTTGTTTCGGTTTGCATTGTCGCCACGGATACATGGCGCCGAGGTGCGCCGATGGATCCTCGTGGGCCTCTCGCACGGAAACGGGAGAGACGCTCGTCCCTTTCATTATTCCACGCTCGTTCGAGTAAATAACACGTCGGCGATCGACAATTAGAACGATGGGAAAGAGATTCGTTACACGACATGGGACTAATAGCGAATCGATCGGGCCACGGTACCTGCTGCGACCAAAGATGAGCCGTGGATGAGTCTCTTCTTTCGCAGATTTCATCTCGTCCATGTGGGAATCTGATATTGGACGGGTTCGTTGGATATTATTGGATCTGATTGAGAAATCGATCGCTTGTTTGTTTGTTCTTGGGTTGGCTAAATATAAGATGGATTCTTGGTAGAGATTTTGAAGCGAGTTTGAAGGGGTTGTAGGTGGTATTTGGAAGTCTTAGAGGGAGTTTTATCGAGTGATGGATTTCAAACAATGGTGGAGTGATTTTTTATTCATTTTTAAATTAAGTTTGTAGAGATAATTGTAAAATTTTGATCGAGATCTTATGGTGAGTTGGAAGGGGTTGTAAATGATATTTGGAGGTCTTATATGGGGTTTTATTGGATGATACATTTAAAAGAATAGTGGAATGATTTTTTATTTATTTTTAAATTAGGTTTGTAAAGATTATTATAAAATTTAGTGATGGTCTTAGAGTGAGTTTGAAGGAGTTGTAAATGGTATTTGGAAGTCTGATATGGGGTTTTATTGTATGATAAATTTAAAAGAATAGTGGGATGATTTTTTATTTATTTTTAAATTAGGTTTGTAGAAATAATTATAAAATTTTGATCGAGATCTTAGGGTGAGTTTGAAGAAGTTGTAAATGGAATTTAAAAGTCTTATATGGGGTTTTATTGGATGATAAATTTAAAAGAATAGTGGAATGATTTTTTATTTATTTTTAAATTAGGTGTGTAGAAATAATTATAAAATTTTGATGGTCTTAGGGTGAGTTTGAAGAAGTTGTATATGGTATTTGGAAGTCTAATATGGGGTTTTATTGTATGATAAATTTAAAAGAATAGTGGAATGATTTTTTATTTATTTTTAAATTAAGTTTGTAGGGATAATTATAAAATTTGGATAGAGGTCTTAGGGTGGGTTGTAAGAGGTTGTAGATGAAATTTGGAAGTCTTCTGTGTGGTTCTATCGAGTGATAAATTTTAGAGAATGGTGAAGAGATTTTTTATTTATTTTTAAATTAGAAATATGGAAATAATTATAAAATTTTGATGGAGGTCATAGGGCGAGTTTGTAGGGGTTGTAGAGTGTTGCTTGTAGTGTGTTCTGCAGTGTGTTCTGGATTTTAAAGAAAGATAAATTTATTCCTCGTTCATTTTTAAATTAGGTGTGAAGAAATATTTATAAAAATTTGGAAATGATCGTAGGGTAATGATTGAAGGGATTGTTAGTGACTCATATTGTGCAATTTAATTCATAAGGAAGCTAATTTTTATTTATGTCAAATGGATTAAATATATTTTAATGGAAAAATAATTTCTTGGCAGAATTGTCTATATTTCAAAATATTTTCTTTTCTCTCTCTTCATTTTTCTTTATCCCATAATAATTCGTCTATAGCAGTACCTGTACATCACTTAATTATCATAATTCTCTCTGCAAATTAATACCTTCTTCTGAACAACAAAATCTATTTTAATACTTTTATTAATCCAAACCACATTTTGTCCTTAAATAAAATAACCATTTCTTCATCTCTAGGAATTCGAGAAAATTATAAATGAATTAAAAAGAAATTAAATAGAAATTATTATATACTCAGAAGCTTATAAATTTCTATAAAAATCTTTTGTATACCCAGATTTATCTCGATTTTTGGAAAAAGTATCTATTTTCTTGTAACTTATTCCTGACTTGGATCATACTTACACATCTTTCAATTACCGTTTCATAAACGAAGACCTAAAACATCGTAAAATTTATCTCAACGAGCATCTCAGCAGCAGCAAGACGAAAAAAGAAAAATAAAACGAATATCTTTTATACTTAACGGTACTTTATTGTTGACATTATTACACGTTATTATAAATCTATCATCTTGACACGTATAATACTTACTAAATCTACAGAGACAAGTGTAACGGTAACCTATAACTAAACATACATTATGGCATCGGTACTTATTTTAGTAAAGGAACAAACAGACGTACCGCTTTACTTTCGTCACAATACCTTAACACACGACAGCTCAGAGTCGACGAGATTATTAAAATATACATCGTTGGAATAGTAATCCTGCATCTCTCTAAAAATTCTCACCCTCTCTCGTTCTCTTCTTTCACCTCTCTCTCTCTCTCTCTCTCTCTCACACACACACTTTCTCTCTCTCTCTCTCTCTCTCTCTCTCTCCTCCTTCATCCTTTACCTCTTTCCTTTTTTACACGGGGGGAGAAAAATCGCGTATCCATATGATACACGTTCAACTTAATATTTAAAAATCTCTACAACACTAGGTCGATCAGCCGTGAATTTGTCCAAGTATAAAATCTATCGAGTAAATCGTTTTGTACCCCAAACGTCGGCATTTCGGATTAAGATCGCTATTTTCCCAGGCTCTATCGATTTTTCTCTCTCGCATCTGACACAGATCGAATGGAATCTACGAAATCTCGTGGAATTTCGTGCTTGCAGAGCACGCCTAACCCTCTGTGACGCCATGTGACTTGGGAGTTAGGTACTCGGGTACCTGTTTCTCTTCTGCTTATTTATTGTTGTACTATCTCGTCGATACCAGGCAATGCAAATTTTAATTTATGCAAATTAATTATTATTGGAATTAATTATTAATTAATCCTTAATTTTTGTAATTGAGAGACGAATTGAATTTTGGTTATAGAGGGTTGAAGATTTTAAAAAATTGTTAGAGAATTCTATTCCATGGTATGTAAAATGGAATGTTCAATTTTGGTGCCTGGTATGTATTTAGTAGAATAGAAGGTATTGTAGAAATGTGTAGAAATTATTTGTTCATTTTTCTAATCGAAATAGGTGACTATAATTAATTCTAATCTTCTGTCAAGAGAAAATTTAATTTTGGTTAAAGAGGGTTGAAGATCTAAAAGAATTGTTAGAGAATTCTATTCCATGGTATGTAAAATGGTATGTCAAATTTTGGTGCCAGGTATGTATTCGTAGAAATTTCATTTTTGATTTTCTTAATTTTTGTAATTGAGGGGTGAATTGAATTTTGGTCATAGAGGGTTGAAGATTTTAAAAAATTGTTAGAGAATTCTATTCCATGGTATGTAAAATGGAATATTCAATTTTGGTGCCTGGTATGTATTTAGTAGAATAGAAGGTACTGTAGAAATGTGTAGAAATTATTTGTTCATTTTTCTAATCGAAATGGGTGACTATAATTAATTCTAATCTTCTGTCAAGAGAAAATTTAATTCTGGTTAAAGAGGGTTGAAAATCTAAAATAATTGTTAGAGAATTCTACTCCATGGTATGTAAAATGGTATGTCAAATTTTAGTGCCTGGTATGTATTTCTAAATATTATTTATTAATTTTCGAATTGAAATGGGAGACTAATTAATTCGAATCTTCTGTCAAAAGAAAATTTAATTTTGGTTAAAGAGGGTTGAAAATCTAAAATAATTGTTAGAGAATTATATTTTATAGTATATAAAATAATTTTTCAAATTTTGGTGCCAGGCATGCATTCCTAAAAATTATTTATTAATTTTCGAATTGAAATGGGAGACTGTAATTAATTCGAATCTTCTCTCTCAGAAGAAAATCTAATTTTAATTACAGAGGGTTAATGTGTCTTGATTATACAAATGACTGATCATTAAATTTTGAATTTAAACAAAAGACTATAATCAATTACAATCTCTTCTCAGAGAAAAAATTAATTTCCATTACAGAGAGTTGAAGATCTCCTCTACCAAAAATCTTTCAAAAACGACTAAAAAATTCAATTCTATAATATACATATATAAAACCAAGCTTTGGCACATATCCAATTATTAATTATTAATTTTGAAATCGAAACGAGGAACCCTAATCGATTAGAATCTTTTCTGTCACAGACAAAACGAATTTCAATTACAGAGGGTTAATTCATTTCATCAAACAGTATCAAAAATTGTTAACAAATTCTACGCTATAATGAACATAACTTCAATTGTAATTTGAAATTTTAAGAAAATAAAAATGTCGAATGGTGCTATGGAAAATGGATATGCTCGAATAATTGGCAGGGTATCGAAGATATAAATCTGCTACGAATTATACGAATTTTCTTTGTTATTTTTATCGCTTAATCGCTCTTTGGATATTTCGACGATTCAACTGAAAGAGCTGCCAGCTCTTCGCTATTGGAACAATGATTTTCGTTATCGTGGCGGGCATCATTCACGGCGCGAAAACACGCGGGAATCGGCTATGTAATCAGTTCTATATAAACGAGACGATAACGAAAACAACCGCGAATCCTGCCCGCCTTGTGGAGCCTTGAAACGAATTGAAAACACGAAAGAGCGTTTCGCTGCTTCTGGCTTAACTCTTCACGTGCCGTGCGGGTCACACGTACCATTCTCATTCAGCTGAGGAGAGTATTCTTCTGGGTTCGATGTCGAAACGAAATGGAAGGAAGAAGCGAGCGTGTAAAGAATTTTCATAAGATTCTTTATAATCGAGTGACTTCGGATATCGTTGTGGAGCATTAATTTTTCAGTCTTAGATGCTTTGGTATCCGTTACTGGTAACATTTTTCAGTATTTCTTGAAAATTTTTTATTATTTTTTCTTTACTTTTCAATTGAGTATTGCCTGAATATTTTTTAATATTTTTAAATATTTAAAAATATTCTTAAATTTGTTTACATATTTTTTAAATATTTATAAATATTCTTAAATTTGTTTGAATAATTTTTAAATATTTTTAAAAATTCATAAATATTCTTAAATGTGTTTGAATAATTTTTAAATATTTTTAAATATTTTTTGTATTATTTTAATATTTTTTGACAATGTTCTTGTACCTTGTACTCCATAATTGTGAACAATTTTGGATAATTCTGAATAATATTGATATTTTCGAGAAACCTTGAATATTCTTGTATATTATGTACATCATGTACGAGTAGTTTTAAATACTTTTGAGTAGTACTTACAAGGAGTGCACTTGAATATTTTCATGAATCTCTGAATATTGCATATAGTGTTTTATAATCTTCTATAGTTTTGAACGATATCCATATTTTTGAGATCCTTGGAATATCTTCTATGCATAGTGTACGAATAATTTTCAGTAGTCTTGAATACTATGAATACTAAGATTTCTGAACATTTTTAAATAATATTCTCGAGTACATCTGAATATTTTTGTATATTGAATTGAATTATGGAATACCATTAAATACTGTCAAATATTTTTCGAATAATATTCTTTAATACCCTCGAATATTCTCCAACAGCATTTTTAGAAACTTTCGAACAACCTTAGTTACCAATTTTGAGTGCTACAAAATATTTTTGAAATTAAATATTATTTCTCTACACATACTTCAATATTCTTCAACATTCTTCAACATAATTTACCCTTACTTCCAAGAACACCCTTTCGTATTATCAAAAACCAAATTTTCCAATTTACCCTTTAAAATCACAAAATACTCAAAAATTTTTGAACATTTTGGTTACAAATTTCCATTCTCCAATGCACCAGACGTTAACAACGAAAAATACGAAAATTTGTTACAAATTAGAAATTGCATTCGTTGATTTCACAATTACAATTCAACGATACACCATCTTGAAATAAATAATTCAATTACTTCCAAATCGACGAAGCTGATGAACATTCGTTTCCTCTTTTCTGATCAACGAAATAGATGCGACCCGATTCGTTGCACAAACGCTGTTACGTTCTCGTGCAATAACTCTTATCTCGCAATTGTCATTGTACAATTCGAGGAAAATTCACTAGCGGCCTGTGTGTGAGCACATGTGTGGACTGACACACACGTACCCGTCATGGATGCGTATCTTCTCGGGGATTAATTGTAAATTATTCCATTCCCTTTTCCCGTGGATCAGTGCACATGCGTGCATGCACGCTCGAAATAGACCGTGTGCTTCTCTTTTCCTTATTCGCGAGTAATTACGCCTTTTTCAGAGAATTTTCCGAAAAATTCCCGAAAAAGAATCTCTCTTCGTTGCAACGTCGGAAATTAAAATCGAAGGATCAAAATTCCTTTTGCAATTAATTTGCACGTCCTGCGTGTAACAAGTTTCGAATACAAATTTCGAATCGCGAATTTTCGAATCTGCGGAGAATTGTGAATTTTGACGCGATGAATTATTTTTATTACTCGTTTCGTTATTAATTTTTTGATGAATTAAACGACGATGGTTTTGAAAATTAATTTTACAGATCGTGATGCTTGGTATCGATATTAGAATATTCTTTATTAATTTTATTCGTCGAATCGGTCGGGTTTGCTTGGAATATTTGGAAACTCATTGACACAAGCGTTTCGAAATGAAATTTTGTACACCGGTGTTTAATTTTTAAAGCAGTTCGTCGCATTCTGTTTTTAATAAAGTTAGAATTAGTTGCTTCGTGTATCGTTTAAACGGTTACAAAGGCAAACTGTTTCAAATTATTCCAACGTTCGAATCAAAGGCATAAATAAGGGAGAAAAATGGTTAATCTCTGAAAATCTCATTAAACGATGAAGCAACTCTCACGGTGTATCCAAGCTTGCAATTATGTCACTGAGAAATAAATGGCCGAGTCAAATATACATTTAATAATATTTTTATCAAGAAGAAACTCGCAATATAATTTTCGCGACCATATAATTATTACCAATAAATAATTACGCATCTCTGAACAATAAATGGGACAATACAACGATACAACCAGAAACAAAATGCCGAATTTAACTGCCACGCATCTTCTTCCATCACACTTGTAATTTTGAAGAAACAAAAGAATTTTTCTACAAATTCCCAGTCGAAGATCATTAAAATATTTAAAAAATGGGACAATATTGTTCATAAATTAATTAACCTCTGTGGCTAAAATTTATTTAAAAGAATAATTTATTTTTAATTTATTAATAATTTATTTATTAAGAGTAATGTATTTATATAATTAGAGATTCGTTTAATCTGAAATTTGGAAGCTATAAATGTTGTAATAATAAACAGAGTATTCATTGTTAGTATAACAACGTATTACCAAGATGCAGTCATATAATACTATTTAAATAAAACAGATATAAATACAGGCAACCCCCATATAACAAGTTTCCATACTAATAATTAAAAGAATTTGAGAAACCCTGCTATACCTCGATTTCCAAATACAAAAATGATTAACCCTCTTAATAAATACATTTTACACGAATCACGAAGCATAATAAGGTATTTATAATAATTTCTCGAACCTATTATTATTATTATTATTATTATTATTACTATTATTATTATTATTATTTACACTATGCTTCCGAAACCCAGTCACTATACAAGGTTTACCTGTACGCATGTACATGCATGTGCAATATCCAAGTCACGTGGTGCTACAGAATACGGAAAATAAAAATGTATACCAATCGAATTCCGCTTAAAATAATTTTAATTGCAATTTCCTCGACGAGGATGTTCGAATTACCAGTAAACGAGAGGCAAATTCTAGACACGAATCGGCCATTTAATTCCCACTAGCCTAACTCCACGTTTCCAGCGCGTTCGCTCGGTGGCCCGGATGAAACGGATGAGGAAAATGGTCGCATCGCAAGCTCGCGCTTCTCGCTGCAGAAGTCGCAGCCTCCTCGCGAAAGCCCGATAAGACGGTGTTCTGCGAATCGTTAGGTCCATTAACGTCTCTGTGACGCGTGCAATCATAATCCCGCGCGATCAAACGAGAACACGGGCCGTGTTCCCTGTTTGAAACGCGTTCCCCGTGCTTCGTGCAACGTTATGTACACCAAACGTCTACTTGACCGAAAACGCGGCCGAGCTTTACATTAAATCCGATGAAGAGAACTGACCTGCCCTCTCTGTCGCTCTCTGCCACCCTCTCTCTCCCTTTCATTCGCTCTCTTTCTCTCTCTCTCTCTCTCTCTCTCTCTTTCATCCTCTCGTTTTCTCTCACTCGCAAACAATAGAAAGCTGAGCAAAGATTTGTCCGGGTTCTGTATGCGTGTGTATATGTGCGTGTACGTGACGTATATACGCGCGTGTGTATATTTACAGTGCCGATATTAATCGATCGTTTACAAACGAGCCAACACGCGCAGCAGGCTATTCCTTCGGCTAAGAATAGAAGGCAGGAAAAGAAATAATGAAAATAACGAGGATGGCTGAGGGAGAATTATTAAGTTCGATTCGCGGGGAATCGATCGTTCGGATGACGTACAGTCGCTAAGGATCGTTCGACACAGCGGTGGGGTTGCTTTCTCGTACTTAAACCCAAGCACTACACTATTGCACTACACCTTTTTACAATTAATCGACTCCGTGCACGTCCCTCGTCTCTCTGTCCCTCTTCCCGTATCTTCCCATTTTCACACGAGTACGTAGGAGTTGAAATCTTTGGCATAGGGCGACACTAGAGGCATCCGTCGCCATTTCTTTGGTATCGAGCTGTCTCCGAGAGTCCTGGACGTTCACTTTCCTTACTATCACTGTTCTATCCGATTGTTCTCGCGGCGAGATGCAAGCGAAACATACCCTAAAGAATCCCTAGACACTCTTCGTCCCGACAGTATCCCTATTTACCTTCAGTCCCATCCAAAGCAGCCTGACCTGCACCCACGTCCTGTCAAAGACCATCGCGAATCTTCAGAAACAGTTCCATCGGAGGCTCCCTTGACGGGAAACTGGCTCCTCTCGCGACATCCGTCTCGCTGTCTCGAGTTCTCGAAATGAGCCGAAGACTGCTTCACATGCCTCTAGACCAGAGGAGAGAAAGCCGACGCCTGACTCCTGATCTCTCTATGCTCCGACGGGCTGAGGTCCAGCAGACCGCCGCAGTTCTGGTCACTGGCTGCCTGTTTCCCGATCAGAGCATCGATACTGAAGTTCCTCTTCTTGTCAGCCGGCGGATGGCTGCTGGGTATCGTGGTGGTCCTCGTGGGCGCGGGGTCGAGCTGCCTGATCGGCGGCGCCGTGATCGGTACCGGTTTGTACAACGGTGGCGGCGGTTCCAGGAAGCCGCTGAGCCTCAGAGCCTCCAAGGCTCTCGACGAAGAGAAGTCTAGTAAGGGCAGACCAGGTGGTGGAGACAAGTACGTGGCGCTGGGATAGGTGAGAGCGCCAGGATGACCGCCACCGCCGCCGGGACAAGGTCCTCGGTCGCCACAGATGGCGAAGGTCGCCATGATCGCTCTGTCCCGCAGCACATAGTGCGGCGGAGGCCTCTTGTACCTCTTTCTGCGACGCAGGAAGCTTCCGTTGTCGAACATGTCCTCGGCCAGTGGGTCTAGAGTCCAGTAGTTCCCTTTCCCAGGGTTACCTGGCTCGCGAGGTATCTTGATGAAGCAGTCGTTGAGGGACAGGTTGTGTCTGATGGAATTCTGCCAGGCTGGGAACTTGTCGTGGTAATACGGGAAACGTGACATGATGAACTCGCAGATTCCGCTGAGTGTCAGCTTCTTTTGAGGGGATTGGAGGATCGCCATCGTGATCAGGGCTATGTACGAGTACGGAGGCTTGATCAACGACGAGGACATCTTGTCGTTGCCGTAGGATGACGCCTGACCGGACGAGTTGGACTTTTGTTGACTGTTGGCTGACATCATCGAGTAGTTCTTCTTGCTACGACTGCCTCCACGGTTCCTGGAGGACGCGGTGGTGGGTGGCACGGGGGAACTGGGTATGATTGGGCTGGATGACGACTGGGACGGTGACAGGTCGTTCTTGTCCAGACTCACCGGGTCCACGATCATGCTGCTGCTGTCGGAATCGCGGTCGCTGTCCGCGCAGCCGTCGCACGACAGGTTCGACATCATCATCCCACGCGGTTCCATCGTGATCGCTTCATGGGCACATTTAGGCGTCGATTTCCGATGAACTTCAATGCTCGGCGGCCAGTGGGTCTAGCTGCAGGTACTCGTTCTTCCTCATGCTTGGTGTCGCCTCGTTCGCCCGACGATCGCGATGCATGCACACTCGTGGACACTCGCGCGCGTTTCACTCCCAAGCGGGTTCTTCTTTGATGTCTCTTGCTCTTTGTTTCTCCTTTCTTGTTCTCGTTTACCGCCCCACCGGTAACGAGGTCCGACGATCTCCGACGACGTTCAAAGCCACCGAACGAGACCGCACGAGCGTTCCTCTTCCGACATATTTTCGCGAGGCAACTGTCACACACGCGAGCTCCGACGAATTGCTATCTTACGCTAATAGTTTGTTTCCACAACGATAACGAGGGTTTTTTCTTCGCCCGTTCTCCGTGTCACCACTCAGCCGAGGCTGTATCTCAAGGATGACGGTCTCAGTGACGCACTCCACTTTATCGCTAACGATCGTCTCTCTCTCTCCCGGGATCTTCGCTAACCATCACGATTTTCTCTCATGCTCGCTTATCGATCACGCTTCAACAGCCTCCGACGATCTCTCTCTTGTTGATCCGACCGAACAACAACTCACTTTTCCCTCCAACCTGCAACCTGCAACTCACTTTTCCCTCCAACTGCTGTGGAAGTAGAGGATGAAGAGTAAAACGCAGCGGTCTGCAAACGATCAGTCCGATCTTATCCTTAGATCCAGAGCACAGTTGTCACACCGATCGGCGATTATCGAGTCTATACAAGCAACGTCGCTCTCGACGGATCGCGTCCGACGAGGTTAGGTGTACGAAATGCGGTCGAAGCTTATGAAGCGCGATTGCGAGTGTGCCAGCGCCGTGGAGGACCGTCTACGAGGCGAAATCGTGGGTCGAATTGATTCGAAGTGACTGCTTTGGTCCTACATGGGCGGACCAATGGGCGGGCATTTCAACCCCTCGCGAAGGGGATGACGGGGTGGCGGTGCTCGCCTCCCTCCAGCGGCCGGTATTCCGGCAGATCCGGCGCGCTCCCTCCACATCCTCCTTCAGGAGAGAAGAGGAATCGTTGTCGTCACCACGAACGAGGAGAAACCCCCGGAGGGGACGTCGGAGTTAGGAAAATAGCGGGATAGATAAAGGGACTTTCGAGGCGGGCCGGGGGTGGAGAGAGGGCGAAATTGTAACACTCCGGGGGCTGCTTTGCTTTGAGCGGCACGGCAAAAGGACCAGGCGTTACGTACTAATAGAACCTGTCGTACAGACGCGGCTCTGGGTATCGATACCCGTTTTCCAACGTTCCAGCTCACCTGCAACTTCCACAGCGGCGACGTGTTGCCTTTGGTACCTTTGGGTGACTCGTCCTACGAGACGTCTCACGAGGAGCCTCGGATGTTGGGAGAGGGGTGCAAGCTATTTTTCCAGGTTTAGAAAAATTTTCGGTTAATAGGCTTGGATGGGTAATTATTCAATTATTTGCGATATTAAAGTGTACCCTATTTTGTTATCTTGTCGCGACTTCTGTGATACGAATATTTTAAAAAATGAAATTATATCGATTTGGAAATTGATAATATTGTAGAATATTTAAGAGGACGTGATGCTATTGATTAGAATATTTTCTAATGATTCACGAAAAGGATAAAATAATTTCGTTCGTAGATTAGAAGACAGTTTGGAGACTTTTCGGAAAAATAGTTTTGGTGGAATAAATATTTTAAACATTTTGTTACATTACTGACTTTATCTATTTTCAAAACCAATATTCCTGGGATATAATGCCAGTAGTTAGAGTATTGTCTATATGATGCACGAAAAGAATAAAATAATTTGGTTCATGGATCAGAACGCAGTTTAGATACTTTCCAGGAAAAATAGTTTAGATAAAATAAATATTTTAAATATTTTATTTTATCTACTTTCGAAGCCAATATTTCTAGGACGTAATGCTAATGGTTAGAATACTTTCTATCTTCAGAAATGATGTGTAAACGGAATATAATAATTTTGTTCATCGATTACAAGATAGTTTGAATAATTTCCAGGAAAAATAGTTTAGATAAAATAAATATTTTATTGTAACACTGATTTTATGTACTTTCGAAGGCAATATTCCTAGGACGTAATGCTAATGGTTAGAATACTTTCTATCTTCAGAAATGATGTGTAAACAGAATATAAGAATTTTGTTCATCGATTACGAGATAGTTTGAATAATTTCCAGGAAAAATAATTTATATAAAATAAATATTTTAAATATTTTATTATAGCACTGATTTTATCTAGTTTCGAAGGCAATATTCCTAGGGCGTAATGCTAATGGTTAGAATATTTTCTATCTTCAGAAATGATGTGTAAACGGAATATAATAATTTTGTTCATCGATTACAAGATAGTTTGAATAATTTCCAGGAAAAATAATTTATATAAAATGAATATTTTAAATATTTTATTATAGCACTGACTTTATCTAGTTTCGAAGGCAATATTCCTAGGACGTAATGCTAATGGTTAGAGTATTATCCATCTTTGAAAATGCTTTACGAAAAGAATAAAATAATTTGATTAATCGACTAGAAGTTCGAATAATTTTCAGTAAAACTAGTTTAGATAAAATAAATATTTTAAACATTTTACTACATTCCTAACTTTATCTGCTTTCGAAAGCAATATTCCTAAAAAAGGGAAAAACGATGCTCGATAAATTCTGCGACTCTAACGCCCTTCAATAAAACTCTCCTATCACAATCCTCGTATGACTCAACCTACAACCTACAAATTCGAAAATCGAAACTCTGGAAAAAATAGAAACAAAGGACCGAAAACCCATCTTTCCGTTTCCAGTACCAAGGAATATCGATGAAAATCAATGGATGAAATCCGTGGGACAATCGTTAGCCTAAAAAAGGGAGAAAATGAAATCTCGGAGAGGTGTCCGGGAAGGCTGATGGAGGACGCGGAAGGGTAGGAGCGATCGTGAAAATCGACAGCGATCGTAGGCGTGCAGGTCGCGAGATCCCTGGGAGGTCCTTGGATTTGCAGCCTCGAAATGGAGAACGATGGGATCCGTAGTATCGCCAACAGAGCGAGCCGAGCTGCACGCATCACGAGTTAACTTCCCTCAGGCAGCTCAAATAGAATCTGTATTACGCCGCGGTGGTACATACAGAGAGGGACGAAGACCCGAGCGCGAAACAGATGGATGAAGACAGAGATGGAAGGCAAGGGAGATGGAGTGATACGACGATAGACACGGAACACGATAAAGGTGAGAAAGAGAGGCAGGGTGCAGAGGGTGAACGAAACAGAGAACGATGGATGCGCCAGCGAGAGGAAGACGGTGGATAGGGGTTGCAAAGGGTGGGACAGAGACGAGCATAGAGCGCTATAGACGGATGCGTATCTACCTGAGCGCACTATCGGTTCACAGAGCCGAGCAGAGAGCGAATATTGTGTTTACCCATACGCACGGCTTTGCGATGCAA
The DNA here is from genome assembly GCF_001483705.2 of Eufriesea mexicana. Lineage (NCBI taxonomy): Eukaryota > Metazoa > Arthropoda > Insecta > Hymenoptera > Apidae > Eufriesea > Eufriesea mexicana. The sequence goes on along the minus strand of NW_016909275.1, from coordinate 1,339,308 downwards.
ATAATCTGGTATTATTGCACTTACTCCGCGTACCGGCGAGGTTCTTCCGTGACTGGCACAGCTTCAACCCTTCTTTCCTTCCTGCTCCCTTGGCCGAGTATTTATTTGCACGATACACGCACGTATATCCGTCGTATCGAAACGTATCCTGTTATTGCTGCTTTTTCCTCCAATCGCGATTATTTACAACGAACGTTTTTAGTCCCATCGATCGAGGTAGTTCGATATTGTCCGCTTCATTTTTACGCCGATTCGTCGATTCTTTTATCCGTGTTTTTAGTTTTATTTCTATTTGTTGCTTTTTCCACAGCGTGTGGGTTGTTTGGTTAATCGCTATGATCGGAATGAGATTTTTCGAACGGCTTTTTAATTTTATTTTACAGGATGATTGAAATATTTACTAGGGTATAGCGTATGCAATGAGAATGAAATTGGAAGATTATATCGGTAAGGTTAGAAAGCGATTCAACGACGTGCAGGGTATTTAGGAGACACGTGTCGTAGATACGGGCCGTGGTGGCGCTAGTGAGTTAAGAGCAACGTCGTCTTAAGGCTGCCGCGGGTAACGAAACACGGGTCAATATTATACTACAACTACTTCTTTTAAAATTAACGACGATTTCGATGAACACTACATTTATTCAATACTCTAAATACATAGTATACATCGTTCTAACATTTTCCAATTTTTCTGATATCATCCTAAGAGTTCCTTCTTGTTATGTACACCATTATTATTCCAAATATTTAATTTCATTTGTTCAATACTCTAAATACATAGTATACATCGTTCTAACATTTTCTAATTTTTCTGATATCATCCTAAGAGTTCCTTCTTGTTATGTACACCATTATCATTCCAAATATTTAATTTCAACACTCGTATATGAGATTGTGAAAGCTGCATATATAAACACACAATTTCTCAATTATTTAAAAAATTCCAAACTCAACCTAACCCATCTTACATCCAAAATATATCTTCATGTATCCACATCGACCAAACTCTGTTTTTACTCAAATATATTTGAAAATTTTCATCAATTTTCCAAGAATGAATGTATTTTACAATTTTCTCATCCCAACAGTTCTCTGGCCGATGGAAAGCCGACTAAAGTCCGATGAAACTCATTAGCCGAGCCGTTTCTAATCTCTATCCATGACTAAAGTATCTTCTCGTCTCTGCCACGTTGCTGATGTTTATCGCCAGACATGTCAGATTCCGTTGACTGCTCGTTCGATGAGAAAAGTATCGAAGCCACGAGGAAGGTCCCTTGTCCTTTTCGCAGTCGCCTGTCGTGTCTTTTGCTGATTCAGCGATTACCACATTAATCTGAAGTTCCGGCTAGGTTAGGTTAGGTCGACGGACAGAAGAACAGACGGCGGGCATACCCGGCCATAGAAACCCTTAGGCGTTCGCCATTCACTTCGCGACGGATTGCGGATTCCACGAGTTCCACTATTCGATTCGATTGCTTCTTATCCATGGACTCTCTCACCACGCGTATTTACCTCTCCTGATTTCTTCCCTCTCGATCTCCTTCCGGTAAATCTGTCGAGGGTGTCCCTTGGACTTATTGCACGCTTTGCAGCCCCCTTTTCTTGCTCTTACAACGCTCGCTACGGTGCAAGAGAGACGCCTGGTGAAATGATTTCGTTGCTTAACCTCCCGATTGCAAAGACTCTCTCGTCACGGTGTCCTTGGAATTGGGTTCCATTTTTTATTACAATTTATTATAATTTTTCTTTTTAATTTCTCTGATAGGGGGATCGTGTGATTTAAAATTTGGGTAGTGTCGTTTTCGGTGGAAATATTCTTTAAGCGGGATGATATTTAAAGATGGGAGAAAGATAAATCTCATAATACAGATCCAATTGTAGAACCCATAGGGATTAATTGGCATGGTACAATTAATCGATATAATTCGATTACGACGCGTAAGTTCTAATTTTGTGTAAAATAGGTTTTCGAGATTGAATTGAATTTTCACATATTTTTTGAATACGTTCCTATTTTAATAATCCGAATTTTGGGGCGAATTCTCGAAGGGTTAAAATTAATTTAATTACAGAATTTTATAATTAATTTCCTATGTGCAAATGACAATAAATAAAATAGTATAATACACGTGAAAGTTAATATTAATAATTACCAACAGAGTGGTTCAAAGAATAATAGATTTGTACTCTGTTTAGACAATAATTCACCTAGTTTAGAATCTATTTTAATTATGAAAAGTACGAAACAGTTATATTTAGATAGCAATAATTAATTATTATTACCCCCCTGTAGTGTTATCTCTCTCTCTCTCTCTCTCCAAGTAACAATATCTAACTATAAAATTCGTAGCTATCACTGTCTTCACAACATACACGTTTCACCAAGGCCAAAAATATCAATAATCCTCCTTCTCTATTCTTCCTTCAAACTCCACGTGAAAGAACTTTCAAGCACAAGATCAGCGAGTTTGACAAAATCTGTCTATCGATATACTTCGAAATCCAGGAATTCCTATGGAAACGAAACCTAAAACTATATAAACATCTATAATATTAAACCTCCGAATACAAAACAACCCAAATCCCCGCTCAAAACCTCATCGAATCAAGTCTCCTCAGTCAAACCTAACCTATTCTTCTTCATAACATCTACGCGATTGTATTCCGACCGATTAAACTCGAACCTAACCTATACTCCTTTGCAACTATTTTCTTCATAACATAACAAATCCCTGTTCGAAACCTCATCGAATCAAGTCTCCTCAGACAAACATAATCTATTTTTCTTCTTAACATCTACGCGATTGTATTCCGACCAACTAAACTCGAACCTAACCTATACGCTTTCGCAACTATCTTCTTCATAATATCTACACGATTATATCCCGATCGAATAAACTAGAACCTAACCTATACTCCTTCGCAACTATCTTCTTCATAACATCTACACGATTCTATTCCGACCGATTAAACTCGAACCTAACCTATATTCCTTTGCAACTATTTTTTTCATAACATCTACGCGATTATATCCCGACCGAATAAACTGGAACCTAACCTATAATACTCCTTCGCAACTATCTTCTTCATGACATCTACACGATTCTATTCCGACCGACTAAACTCGGACATAACCTATACTCCTTCGTATCTACCTTCTTCATAACATAACAAATCCCCGTTCGAAACCTCATCGAATCGAATCTCCTCGATCAAACTTAATCTATTCTTTTTCATAACATCTACGCGATTATATTCCGACCGATTAAACTGAAACCTAACCTATACTCCTTCGCAACTATCTTCTCTACGCACATATTCAAATGAGCTAAACCCAAACCTGCTGAGGATAAAAAATTTGAAGGAAGAACGAAGCTAAAGGAAGCAGTCTTTTCAACGCGAAAGCCGAGACCGCAACGAAATTCGCATAGACTGCCGGAAGAGGCCATCGGCGTGTAAAGCGCGGCGTGATCGATCCCAAGGAAAAAGAACGGCGAGTGTAGCTGTGGCAGTCGAAGGAGCCGGCAAAAGCAGGCGAGCAAAGAACGAAGAGAACGAGCGAACGAAGAAGAAAGGAAAAGAAAAGGAAGGAGGACGGGGATGAGTGGTGAAGAGCAGGGCGGAGTCAGTAAAACGAGAACGATGAAAGTGTTTATGGGCAAAAAAGGGACTGGCTGCGTTGGATGACTCGTCGACTTTCGACGAAAAGCCGGCAAGATTATGCCGCCATCTTGGATGTTGGTAAATATCTCGTGGCAGAAGAGGCTGTCGAGTAAGGGATCCAGCATGGGCGGAGAAGTAAGCTGCCACTACTACTAGAGAAGCCTTCGACGCCGCGGTAGTTGCGCTGTAATCGCCGCAGAGAAGACGAAGGAGACGGCCAGCAAGGAAGTGGAAGTCGTCGAGCGAGAAGGAAGGCGAAGAATCGTGGAAGAAACGAAAGAAGGAGGGAAAAAAAGGGTAAGTTGCCGAGGAAGAGAGGAAGAAGGAAAGGGTGGGCTGGCCGGTGGTAGTGGTGGCTGAGTAGCAGGGGGTGGAAAAGGTAAAGAAGTGCGAGAGGTCTTCGGCACAGAAGGCGAATATCCCCGCTACAAAGAATACTGTCGGCTTTGCACCTTTTCCAAGACACCGTTTTTCCCGCCAGTAACTCTCTGCCTTTTTTCCACCCCTTCCAGCGTCGTTCTTTTACCTCGTCGTGCTCACCACCTCGAGAACACCACTCCTACGAGCCTCTGATCCTCTCTCTGTTTCGCGACAAGCCTCCTTCGTTCTTGTTTTCCCCTCTTGGTTGCTGCTGTCTCTCTTTTCTTCCGTCTTCCCCGATCCCTTCCTCTCTTCGCTCTCTCTTCGATCTGTCTTTCTGCTTCTCTCTCTCCTTTTTTCCACTAGTCTTCCTCTTCTCCTCTCCCTTTTCCCCTCTCTCCGTCTCCCTCGCCAGCTTTTCCGTCTTTTCTCTCGCCCCTTTTCGGCAGAGGTAAGGTTCTCGTGTATGCGGTTAAAGAGAACAGCCATTTACCTACGCGATTCAGAGACGGCAAACTGAAGCTTCCTTTCGCTGAAAGAACCACGGATTTTCTCTCTGTGCGCGCCACCGTAATCCCGGAATATTCCCCTGCGCACCGAGTTTTACACCGATGGACCGACGTGTTTCGTATACAATTTCCTCGGACGCTCGTTAGGTGAACGTTCCACGGCAAGAGAGGCCGTTTCTGGGCTAAGAGTCGCCATTTAAGCGAACGTTTGATCGTGTAAACAGTCTTGGTCCGTAATGGCGGCACTCGGGGTGCTGTTGCATGGATTACGCGCTTTGTTTTCCCAGATTCGCCGGTGGAAATTTATTTTTCACCGGGTTTTCCAGTCTCGCCTTTAGGCACGCTGTGTGTAGGGCTTAATCGAACAATTTTTCGGCAATCGATAGTGCAAGGTAGATTTTAATGACTTTATCTCTTTGAACAGATCCAAGGAATGCTGATATTGATACAAGGTATAGTAATCTGATTACGTTTGATAGTATTAACAAATATTTTTCTGAGCTTGGAAACTGTGAGAAAGATATTTACAGAGGACGAGAAATTATAAATGATAAATGTTTACAAATTTGAGTCGAAGTATTATTCGAAAATATATGCGAGAAGATATTTTTCTAAATTTGGCGAAAATAGAATATCGTTGCTTCATACGAGGTGAGAAATAATCGAATATTTTATTTTATACAAAGAATAGTAAATTTATTAAAAGTAGGATGCTATTATTTCCCGTATTTCGTTTAAAATCTATCTTTTGATGAGAAAATAAATTAAATGGAAGGTAGGAAATAATAATAGAGAAGAAGAGAGTGGAAACAGAACGGTGATAATAATATCATAACGAGGTTAATGAAGAAAATTCGAATTTAAGGCACTACAGTGTAAACTAATGAATATTACGATTTAAATTTCCCGCCAAACCTCTGAATCTCTAATCTTCGCTAAAAAGCGATTTGAAATCACGGAAATAAACGATTTCTGAGCTGATTTACTCACGTATACCATTGTATCGTAAGGAAACCTCCGCTTCCGCGAAAATATTCCCCGATTTCGAAGATCCCCCAGTGGCGGGAGATTCAAAATAGGCTTCGGTCCGTCGAGACGCAACGCGACGCTACATTAATAACAATTTCATTTCGCTCCGTATGGAAAGCAAGGGGGCTGGGCGTAGATGCTCGAGACTTCGGTCACGAGAGCAGCGGCGAAATTTGAAATTCAATCGGATGCAAATGCCCCGACGAGGGAAGACACTTACGGCTAACCGGCGAACAAGATCGAGGATTCGTCGCTTAGCGTGCTGTAAACACTCGTCCCTTTTTACCAGGCTTATGAAATATTGATAGGCCTCCGTTTCGGCGTGTGCGCGCGCGCGAAATGAGCTTCGCCTCGATGACGTTAACGATGTCGCCGGCTCGAGAGTAAAAACGACACGGCTGAACCGAGTCGGAATTTAAAAACAGACCGCCCTTGCGGATTTACAATTTTCGCGAATATGAGGAAATTATTAGACAAGATGGCGATATCGAATTAGGAATAATGTATAATTTTTTGACGACGAGATATCTAGGGGTATTTTCATTATTTTCGATAGGCTTCAGGTATGAATTCAAATTTAGAGATTATTGGATTACTATAGGGATGTATGAAATTACACGATGTTGGGAATTTATAAATTTTTTTTAAGTATCTGTGTATATCTGTATTGCTTTAATTGAATATTAGTATTGTGGTGTTACAGACATTTTCTGATGTGCATTAGTTTCTTTATTGGTATATAGATGTATTAATTAATTTATTATAAATTAGTTTATTGCTGTATATTTGTTCTTCGGGTAATTGTTTATACTTGTAAATTGGAAGAGGATTGTTTGGTAAGGAACAATATATTGGCAACTCTAAAATAATAATTATTTAACTAGGTTGGAATAGAAACTAAGTTGGAATTTTAAAATCAGCTGCCTTCATTGTTATACTAATTTCTGATTGAACTCTTTAAATTCTAGTAGGGAATTTAAAAATTCTAATAGAGTACCAAATATGAAGAAATTAAAATTGATACAGTTTAGCATTCGAATACCTAGAATCTGCAATTATAATAATTAATCCTAATTTATCCTTTCATATTCATTTTTGAGACACTTATATATGGTTATAAATTAAAAAAAAGTAGTCAAATGTATAAAATACACAATTTGGTATTTAAAAATATAAATGAACTAACTTGACACTACTTATCGTGTTCAGAACTGAAAATGATAAATTTCGATTAATATCGATCATTAATTTCTTTTTAGTGATATTAAATAATATTAGTATTACTATTAGATAATATTAAGTAATATTAAGTAATATTAAGTGCATTTTAGTAATATTAAGTAATATTTCCAATTTTCCTTATATAAATTAGCATTTAAATACCTATAATCTGCAACTTTTAAAATTAATTTTAATTTATTCTTGCATATTAATTTTTGAGACACTTAAATATGGTTATAAATTTAAAAAAATATCATTCAAATGTATAAAATACACAATTTGATATTTAAAAATAAAAATGAAATAACTCGACACTACTTATCATGTTCAGAACTGAAAATGATAAATTTCGATTAATATCGATCATTAATTTCTTTTTAGTAATATTAAGTAATGTTACTATTACTATTAAATAATTTTAAACGCGTTTTAGTAATATTAAGAATATTTCGAATTTTTCTTTTACAAATTAGTTTCATCCCTCGCATATCTGTTAAACATCAAATGACTTTGGCAGCGGATATTCGAGTAAAGTTGTCGTGTAATACGTAGGCCAACATTATTCGCGTACAGCGATCGTACACGCGCGGATATCAAGAAAAGAGAGCACAACGGGCCAACGATCCCAATTATAAACATTTCTCGTGGCTTTTCAGTGCTACATTCGTCGAAAGAGGGAACGTGTATAGCCGGTGCATTTCATAGTTCACGCACCCTCGGTACACTCTTCACGTTCTCCGACGTATATACCGCCTCCATATCGCTCTTGGTCCAAAAGTACTTTTCGTTTTCAAGTGCGTCCGAGCACATGCGGGTTGATTTTCTTCTTTCTTCCCCTTTTTCTCGCCCCCGTTGCGTCACCTTCCACGCGCTGTTCTACAACCATAGGTCAACGGCTAGTGCCATGTCAAAGGGGATGATTTGTTTCTCCTCGCTGCTTTATGTTCTTTATATAATACGTGTGTATGAAATTGCAGTATAATATTAAAAATGAGAAATGATACACCGACGAATTGGAAGTCGAAGTGGAACTCGTGAATTAAAAATTGGAGAGGTCTTGGTGAATATAAAATTAGGGATGATTTGCTTCTCTTTGTTATTTTATGTCTTTTATCTAATTTATTTGTATAAAATTGCAATGTAATATTAAAACTGAGAAAAGATATACCGAAAAATTGCAAGTCCAAGTGGTACTCGTGAATTAAAAATAGGGGATGATTTGTTTCTCTTCGTTATTTTATATTTTTTATCTAATGTATTTGTAAGAAATTGCAATGAGAAATCATATACCGATGAATTGGGACTCGAAGTGGTACTCGTGAATTAAAAATTGGGGATGATTTGTTTCTCTTCTTTATTTTATATTTTTTATCTGATTTATTTGTATGAAATTGCAATATAATATTGAAGAAGAGTAAAGATATGCTGACGAATTAGAAGTCGAGGTGATATACGTGAATTAAAAATTAGGGAGACTTGGTGAATACAAAATTAGGAATGATTTAATTCTTTTTATTATTTTCCTTATTTTTCAATTCCAAAATCTAAATCTACCCCAATGTCAAATATCTAGATAGCTACTCTAACCTCTGCCAAAATATTCAACATACCTCTTCAGCATCCAAAACTACCATAATACCAAAATTAAAACCGATGATTAACCAACTACCTATCTACTGAACCTCTTCAAAGTAATCAAAATGTTCCTTAATATCTAAGCCTACCCCAAAACCAATCTTCAATCGAAATCGATGCCAAACTAATCATTGTAATCCCAACTACGCAATATCTACTCAAAGATCACCTATCCCTCACGATTTTCCAAAACCCAAATCTACCCCAATATCAATACCAAAACCAATGTCAAATATCTAGGTAGCTACTCTAACCTCTGCCAAAATATTCAACATACCTCTTCAGCATCCAAAACTACCATAATACCAAAATTAAAACCGATGATTAACCAACTACCTATCTACTAAATCTCTCCAAAATAATCAAAATGTTCCTCAATATCTAAGCCTACCCCAAAACCAATCTTCAATCGAAATCGATTCCAAACCGATCATTGTAATCCCAACTATACAGCATCTACTCGAAGATCACCTACGCCCCACGATTTTCCAAAACCCAAATCAACCCCAATATCAATACCAAAACCAATGTCAAATATCTAGGTAGCTACTCTAACCTCTGCCAAAATATTCAACATACCTCTTCAGCATCCAAAACTACCATAATACCAAAATTAAAACCGATGATTAACCAACTACCTATCTACTAAATCTCTCCAAAATAATCAAAATGTTCCTCAATATCTAAGCCTACCCCAAAACCAATCTTCAATCGAAATCGATGCCAAACCGATCATTGTAATCCCAACTATACAGCATCTACTCAAAGATCACCTACCCCCTACGATATTTCAAAATCTAAATCTATCTAATACCAAAACCAAAACCAATGTCAAATATCTACGTAGCTACTCTAACCTCTGCCAAAATATTCAACATACCTCTTCAGCATCCAAAACTACCCCAATACCAAAATTAAAACCGATGATTAACCAACTGCGTATCTATAAAACCTCTCCAAAATAATCAAAATGTTCCTCAATATCTGAGCCTACCCCAAAACCAATCTTCAATCGAAATCGATGCCAAACCGATCATCGTAATCACCCTAATCGGAATCTCCTACAAAATCCCAACCTGCCTCGCATTCAATCGACTCGATCTCTCGTGCCACCCCCGAAACACCCCTCCACCTTCCTCGCTCTCCTCCGAAAACGGAAACACGGCCGGAAGTAGAAGCCACGTAGATCGCGGTGCTTGGCGGTCATTAAACCTCCGGTTGACAGGAGGTTGCTGCGTAATCGGTCGCGCTGCGGAAAGTATTTGACACAGAGGCGGGCACGAAGGTGGCTGGCGGGGGCGGCTGAAGAACGTGGAGAAAAAAACGAGAGGAAAGTGACAGAGGGGGTGATAATTTGTTAGCATGCGCGCACCCCAAATGCGCGAAATCCCGTCGAAGTGCGGCTCGTGCGCATTGTTTCCTTGTTTGCCAGGTGTTTCGAGTGCTATGGCCGAGTGGGGGCCACGCCATTGTTACGAGAAGTCGTGCAACCGCTCGACAAAGCCGACGATCTAATGCTCTTTTATTGTGCATTGTGCTCGGCCAAATCAAGGAACGGGGAACACGCTAACCGAGGGATCTCCACCCGTTTCGATGCGATAGGGGTGAGGAGGCGCCTCCGACGCCACCACCGCTGCCAATCGCAACAAAGAGACCCCGGGTCTCCGCGATCGTGCAGGTTTTTCCACTGTTTACGCTTCTACGTAGCTTACTTCCTCGGATCGATCGAGCTCGCCGACGAACGTTGCTTTTTAACGTCTTATTTATATTTTTGCGTCTGCGTTGATTTTTTTCCGGTTTTCTTTTTTTATTTTCTAACATTTCATTAGCAAATGGAAATTTTTCAATTGTAGTAATTGTTCAAATCGATTCGTACTCGTGGCAAAAGATTGCTTTTTGACGTCTTATTTTTATTTTTGAATTTGCGTTATTTTTTTATTTATTTTTCGAATTTTTTATTCACAAGTGGAAATTTTGTTGATCGATTGCTCGTATCGATCTAATTCGCGAAAAAATCTTACTTTTTAATGTATAATTTTCCACGAAATCTGCATGGATTTTTTTATTTATTTTTCGAATTTTTTATATGCCAATGGAAATTTTGTTGATCAGTTGCTCGTATCGATCGAATTCGCGAAAGAATCCTACTTCTTATCGTATTATTTTTATTTTTGGGATTGCATTGCTTTGTATATTTTTTTTTCTTCTTCCGAATTTTTTATTTGCCAGTGAAAATTGTATCGATTTATACGATTACGATTGTTGATTTAGTTCAACGTCTTATCTTTATCTTTGGATTTATACAACTGTGCAATTTTCAAAGTTGCAATTCTTTTGAAGAATTTCAACGAGTGACTCATTTTCAAAATATGAACGTTTAAATTGTTCAATATTAACCCAACTGCTATCAATTTATGTTAATTCCTCATAAAACAACTTTGAAATATAAACCAAGATAATTACTGCTTTCTTAATAATTAAAATTCAATATTCCTTATTCTTCTGAATAAGAAATATCGATCCTAAAATTACATCCTTTATTTTACCTATATATGAGAAATATACACAAAATTACTCGCAGTCAGTGAATATTAACCAGTCACAAATTAACAATTGGAAAATCAAAATTTAAAATTCCATTATAAAAATGAAAAAGAAGAAAAAGGAAAAAGAAAGACGAATGATAGAACTGAATTGTACTTACTCGGTCGCAGAAGCATAGTCGAACCGGAAGTGCCGCATGCAAGCGATCAAAGAGTCATAGGAGGTTTCTTCCAAAAGAAATTTATTCTGTTCCAACATTTTTAAAGTGAAAATTTATTCGAACGGTTCCGTTTTTTTTAGTGTGGTACTGCGACTCGTGTTCACCGGGAGACTGACAATAATGCACGGAATAAATCGGCCATCGCGATCTGGTCGTAGTAAAAATGACAATTCCCACGATTAATAGCGCGTGCGCAAAAATGGCGAACGTGTATCATCGTGTCACACCGACGCGTTGTATTTTCTTCGAAACTTCGTCGAATCATTCTTATCTCTCCCTCTTCCTCGATTATTATCGATACACTGTTCATACTGATCATCCTGGTTCACGCTCGTGGACTTCCATCTCCGCCATATTCATTTGCACACCGTATCCTTCACAAAAACATACTCGCATTCTCGTGCTCGATAATAATTTCCAAATAATTCCTTCTTATCGTAAAAGTCAAGCGTTTCTTTGGTACAGTTCATCGTCGTAGTAATCCCCTCTTTCCCCCTCTTTTCCCCCTTCTTTTTCCCTCAAACGTGATTTCGTGTAATGTATTTAACTACGTTTATGCAAAACCGCAGGATGCTTCTCGTGGCAAATCGTCCATGCCTTTTCACTCGTGTAAAAAGGTTTATTCGTTAAGTACTTCGTTAGCTAAAATTCCTGAATGTGTCTTCAGTGGTCGTGTTTGCACAGCTGATAAGTAGTATTGAACGATCTCTGTTGTGAATTATTGTTTCTCGGAGATGTACAAATTTGTCGGTTGAAACAATGTTCCCAAATGGCGAAGTTGAATCGCAATTCAACACGTCGGAATTATGTCTGCGAGTGTGCACAGACACTCGAATGCTTCGACGTCTACGCCATTGCATTTTCACCACGGCTCTCAGTCCTATCGTCGATTTAATTGATAATAAACGTCGAACGCTGACTTCTCCTTAAATTAAGCCGCCTTAAAACTCGGGATTGAACGTTATATTAGTACAGGCTACGCTTTAACACAATTATTGCCATAGACGGTTCTTCGTTTGCTCGGTGAAGCGACCAATATTGCGAACGCGGCTTGAAAGGAATCATTCGGTTAATCTCGACACGCGTTAAATTACAAAATTCGCCGTCCGCTTTAGTTTCTCATCGGCAAGCATCACTGTTCGCATAAATAAACACACATGGTAAATTAAAGCTAACCTTCTTATCTTCCGCTTCGAAGCCTCGCGAAGCACGCGAGCGATTGACACTGGAACTACCGAGCAGTGATTTATATACGAATTATGTACATTATTAAACGTAATAATGTAATTATTATATTTATATAATTATATAACAACATAATCAAGTATCGTTGAATTAATATAATATAATATAATATAGTATAATTGAGGACTTTTCTGTGAAAGACAGCAATCCAAAATGGCGGCTGGAGTAAATCGTGCTAGAGGTTATAGTTCCAACGGAGACCACGTGTACTTACACGAACAAACCAAAATTTAATCCAAAGTTAATCCCAATGTCGAAATATTGAATTTAAAACTCGGTATGTAATATTTTATTTATATATTATACGATTAATATATTAATTATAATACATTATAATATATTTTAATTATAACGTATCAATATTAATAATATTAACTGTAATCAAGATTCGCTATATTATATTCACGTGACCATCCATAGAGAATGATTTACCAAAAAAGGGTCCTGAGACCTATAAATTCCTTTTTCAAAAACTTTCTCAATTATTGTATTTATGTAATTATATAACAACATAATTGAATATTATTACACGTAATAATATACGCAATAACGAGCAATAATAATTAAAGTGGCACGATGGAAATGAATAATTGCACGTAATTACATTTTTATCTCGAAAGTTGACATCGATTTTACCAGAAGCAGCTGTATATTTCCAGTAATTACGAGAACAAACAGTTCGCAATGAGCGATCGCTGCGAACTAGGCTAGGTAGTTCCAGTGTTGAACAAAAATTCGTCGCTCGGTAATCGGTGAGTGAAATTGCATCGAGACACTATTATTGTCAGTACATCTCTGACTAGACATTTATGCTACAAAACAGACCCGCGATTCGATGGATAATAAGTTAAACGAAATAATAAATAATTCGTCGTTTCGGCATTAAATACATTTATCATAGAGCGTCAACACCTATCTACATATGCATAAATAACCGAAATAAATATGAAACGTGGAATTAAATATAAAATTCTATTGGCCAGCAGTTGAAAGAGAAATAATCATTCTGTAACGTTGGTTCTATTGGATGGAAATAAAATGCAATTGTAAACTATCTAGACTGACGGAGTTTCTTCGTCATTTCTCTTCTCTCTCACTCTCTCTCTCTCTCTCTCTCTCTTTTTTCTCTATTCGTTTTCGATCGACAATCGATCATCGAATCTACTTTGCCCATTAACACGGTATCGATTCGACATACGAAGATCGTTCCAGTCAAAAAACGTATAAAAGTCACATTTTGATTCCCCAACCTTCCAAACAATCTAACTATCAAACGAGATTCTCCCAGGCATTCGTAGTTAAGGCTGTTGCATCTAAAACTATTAGAAATTTTCCTACTTTCTTACAAAAATCATCTCAACTCGATGAAGATACTCTCGAATTTTTAATTCGAAATTATATAACCGAAAGATGAATTTTCTCGATTAAAATTCGATCGATTAATCAATGAAAGAATCTTCTCTCTTATTTTAGTTACAGTAAAATTCTACTTTCAGCATTATTTGCGTGAGATATCGAAAAGAAATGTGGAAATAAAATCGAAATTTATCTTATCGAGTAATTTAACGCTTTCGAAGTTCGCGGAGGAGCTTCTGGTTGCATAAATGGCGGAGTCGTTGGTCCGCCATGTTGAAAAGAACCTTCGAGTATAAAGAATCGAGGTTATCGAAATTCTTCGGAATCGGAAATTATCTAAAGCGATCGACTATGTTCTTTCTTGCAGAGGCAGCACGGAAAGCAAAGCGTACATCGAAAGATCTCTAACGATTTCAGTCGCAATAACCATCTACGATGCAGCCTGTGTGTTCTCTAGTACCCTAACTCTTCGAACATGACTAGCTTCGTGATCGTACGAAACGAACAAAACAAGAACGCGATTGACTCAGCTGTAAAAAAGTGGAGTGCTCAGTAGGAGTTGTAGAATCCAATATTGCAATATTCAAAATATTTTTGCGAAAAGAATACAAACTATTTTCGATACTCGAAACGATTCGGTAAAATTAATTTGGCCCTACGAGATATTTAAAACTTCTAATTTAACACATATCCTGCTTAACAATGTCGATGTAATCGTATTATAAACCAAGTAAAACCAGATAAGAAATTTCCTAGAATTTTGAAATTGGAAATATCTCTTATCCTACGTAAGCACCCTAAAAATTGAATTATTAATTAAAGCTATCGACTAACGATTATCGCTAATAATTAAAATTATTACCAATAATAACGAAAGATTATTGTTAATAATTAAAATAATAATTGGAATAAATTTACAAATTTTTCCCTAATTTATAATCCTTTTGTACCTAACTGTTATAAATATCACTTATCAACATTAATTAATGATTAACAAGGAATCATCACCGTGTAATCCTGGAATATGCCCAAAAGCGAGTCCAAGTCGGAGTTCGATAAATTCGAATTTCCCGCGAGTTTCACCGAGCACTCCACTTTTCTCGAACCTAAGCATAATTACGCTCGATGGAACGGTGATCGGTAATTGAAAGTACGCGCCGGGATCGCGGTAAACAATCGGCCATAGAAACTGCACGCACATATACAGATCCCGGTCGGCGAATCAATTTCACGCTAACGCCGATATAACATTATGTACAAATTTATTAAAACAATGACTAGCAGTCGGTACGTCGCTCGTACCCCATCGATACGTCGAGACGAATCATCTTCACCGATGGACATCATCATGGGTGACCATGGACGCATTTGCGCTCCATGAAATCGTTTCTAGTTCACGTTCGCGCGATATAACGATAGTCTCAACTAAACAACTTAGCTATAGTAGAGGCAATGAGCATTACTCGTTCAGAGACACCATTTCTGTCTCTGTTAAACGAATTTGGAGATTCTGATACACGTGTACTCGATACATCGAAAATTCGCCATTCGAAATACATAAGTTACGATTATGTACAGTTGATGGGATCTATATGGTGTAACCATATAGCGAAACGCAAAATTCTGCACAAATCAGACGCATTTTAAGCTTCAGACTCCAAACGCCATTTATGAATTAACGTTCGAAATTTCTGTGTTCTATAAAATATAACAGAGTATACATTTCTAAGTCTGGTCATTCCAATTGTATACTGGAAGAATAGAAAAATCGCTGTGAAACGATTTCTTTCTTTTGACAATACTCTTACTTTCTGAAACTAGCCTTGAATTAAAGACACTGTTAAAGCCACTGATGAATACAATATGGTGGTCCCTACTGTAATTCGCTTTTCATATTCCTCTCTGATACAGAAAGTTGCAATTCGAACGAAAGAGTATAAATGCCGAAGAGTACTTGAGAAGTTAAAGCAATTGGAATAATAAATAATAAAAATAATAAAGCAAGATCAACGCATGTTATTACAACTAGCAAATACGAGCTTTCGCAAAATGCATCATACTGTAGATAGTAAACGCTATGTTAAAATTCATCGCTCGGTGATCTCGAAGAGCAGATACTTATTGCCTCAGCTATAATCTGAAGCCAATCGAGGAAAACGTAGGTGGTACGCGACAATTGTCCATCTCTAGCTCGAGGACTACGCTGAAATGGAGCAATGTGAGCTCAAGACCCGGTACGTTCTTGAACAGAGAAAGGAAACGCACTCCGTCGAATCAGCCCGGCACCAACGCCAGCTCGAAAAAGCCAGAACTGACGCGTGTTATATCTTGAACATGTCCAGCACCGTGCCTGTTACGGTTAACACCACCTGGACGTTACATCAATCGAAGAAATCGTCATCACCGAAAGGATCGTTCTCCCTGACGAATATGTTCACTGACTCGGACTTCCTTATATGCTGGTCGTTCCTGGGTTTATTATTGTTATTATTATTGTTACTCCCAGCGGAATACTTCCCTTGTCGAGCATGGTTCTTGAGAGGTAAGGTGGTGGCTCGATGATCCGACACGTTGTCCTCCATTTCTGCCTTAAAAGCGAACGCGTCGTCGTCGTCGTATCTCAGATGTCCATTGAAGAAAGAGTCATGGCCGTTATCGCCAGACACAAAGTCGTCAGACGGCTTGTGAGCATCCTTGGCCTCACTGGGAAGCTCCTCTGGAGTTGCCTTTGGCTCGGAAGGCAGCCTCTGCCGATCAGGCGTTTCGCTCATCCCGGCAGCCGTAAACGACAGATCGTCTTCGAAGTAACTAAATCTCTCGACCTCCTCCATGGGCATTACCCTCCTGAGTGGCTTTGGGTACCTCGATGGGAAAGAACGACTCTGCGGTGATGGTTTCTGGTCGCTTCCGTCGGAACGGACTCGCGGTTCCACCGTGGCCAGAGATTCCGAAGTCGAGGGATCCACGTGCTCTACGCTTTGAGCGAAATCATCTTCGAATGGGCTCTGGGTCATCGCGTAAGGCTGGCGAGGTTTGTGCCTGGGTATTCTCTTCCGGTGTAGACTTTCGCTCTTGGTGTCGGGTTCCTCCGACCAATAGGGTCTCTCTACCCAACTGTCGTACCCCTGGTCGCTGCCCCAGTAGCTCTGGCGACTCCTAGAACGCTGCGATGGTCGTAGATAAGGATCAGAGTCGTTGTCGTTGCACTCAGACCTAGAAGTACTGAATTTGCCACGGGATTCGGGGTATACCATGTCCACATTGCGTCCCTCGTTCGCACTGTTGGGCCTCTTGGGCCAATGTCTCTTTCTACCAGACTGGTTGTATCTTGGAGAATCGTCTCCTGGCCTATCAGAGCCATAGTCTTCGTTCCAGGCTGACGGGTACTCGTGTGGTCGTTCTCTACCTTCTCTGTAGTAATAGTAGCTTTCTCTGCTAGGATAGTCAGAGTCTGGTGGACCTGCTGCTCTTCTATTCCAAAATCTAGCATCCTCTTCCCACCTTCTTCTCTCGTACTTCCTCCTAGACCGCCTGTCTTCGTCGTCGTACCCCATGCTTTCTTGACTACCGAATCTGTCTTCCTTCCATAGCATCATTTTCCTTTTCCTGTCGTCGTCGTAGAAAGGTCCGTGCTCGTGTGGCCAGTTCCAACGTTGAGGCATGGATCTGCACTTCCAGTGAGCCTCGTAATGGTCCTCGTCGTCCTTATATTGCATCTTTCTATGGGGGTAGTGCTTGGATTCTTTCTCCCATTGACTCTCATCGTACCAGAGGGAGGAGTCACGAGGTCTGTGACCGGAATTTTTGGCCCACGCCGCGTCACGGGACTTCTCCATCATTCTATCCCGGAAGCCCCTGTCTCTTTTATTCATTGCTCTCCTCATTGCTCTCCATGCATTGCTCTCCTCGCTCTCTTCTTCGTCTTTCCATTCGTTGTCGCTGTCACCTGATTGTTGATACACGCTACCTTTGAAAGAAGCCTCTCTGTGAAACTCTTTGCCATCGGGAGACCATGGGGAAGTGCCGCTAATCGAAGGAGGATGTTCAGAAGGTGGTCTGTCTGAAACGAAAAGACTAGAGTCGAACTTGGTCCAATTGCCGTCATCTTTGCTTTCATCCCTTTCTGGTTTCAACTCTGTAAATGGACAGAAGATGCTTTCAGGGATTAGAGGTCTTATCCTTGCAGCGTGTCCCTTGGTACTCAATATCTTGATCTCCTCGAAAATGTCCAGCCCCATTGCGCTATTATATTGCGCTTCTTCCTTATTGGGCTGTTTCTGGGGACTAGGAGGAGGAGGAATTTCAGAAAACAGATTTAGTAGCTCCACTTCGGCTGAAGTCTTTGATTGAGTTGGTAATTGAATAACAGGAGACATCCTGTTGGAATTCGGCGTATCTTCTTCAGATTGTTTAGCCGGAGGTTCTGGCTCGCCTATAATCTCACGCAGAGCAGCATATTTATCGCTAGATGTCGATATCGAAGACTTTACTTCGACTTTCTCTACTACTAAGGGGCTACTCCTCTCTTCTGTAATTGTTTCAGTAGTTGGTTTATCAGAATCCTCGTTGGAATCGCTAGGTTTTTCAGTAGATTCGGTTTCTTCTGTGTTCTCCTCGATGTCCACTATAGGTTTCGTCCTATCAGATTCTTCTTCTTCCACCTGTTTTGCCAGCAGATCTGTAGATGCTTCAGACTCTGTTACAGGTTCAACTTTAGTCTCTGCTTCAAGTGCTTGAATATTTTCAAACGTCAAATTTGGAGAAGATTCCCTTGTGTCTTTGGACTTTGCCTCAGTCGACTCTTCCTTACTAAGATCCTCGTTACTAGGTGGAAGTTTCACTGTCAGATTTACCAAAGTAGCCAAAGTTTCTGACCTACTGTCGTCACTAGCTTCCTGTTGCTGACTAGCAATTTCGAGCTCTTCCTTGGTCACTGAAGATGTCTCTTCTTCGGTAGACTCCTTCGTTGCACTTTCTTCACTTTTCTCCAACTGCTCCAGCTCTAATAGTTCCCTAAAAACAGCGTACTTATCGTAAGTAGCGTCCTGTTTAGTTTCCTGGTCAAAGTTCATAGTAAAAGGCTGTGGTTCGTTGAACGGCTTCGGTTGCACCACATTAGACACAGGTTGTGCTTGCACAGCACTGACTTGTTCTTGTTTCACAGAAACTGGTTCTTCGGTATCACTAGATGCACCTTCCTTGGATGAAAGAGTAGCCAAACATTCAGTCAGCTGCTGAAGTGTGAGACTAGTTAATTCTTGGACAGTCATTCCTAAACTACTAGCCAACTCATCCAAATTGGCTGACGTTAATTGGCTCAGTGTGATATCCAACGAAGGTTTGGTCTTCTTGGGTCCAGTAGACGTGGTGGTGGTGGTGGTAGTAAAAAATGTAGGCAAATTCGTGGTGGGCACCATAGAGCTAAAGGAATCTTCGAACGCAGACGTGGTCATGGCGCTTATCAAATCCGATTTACCAAATAATTGAAGTGGTGGACTGAAATTGTCATCAGACTGACTAATCGCTTCTTTCGTCGGGCTCTTGTCCCTATCCTTAGTCGCCACAGGTTCTCTTTCAGGGAAGTCGTAATGGAAGTAAGTGTCCGTATGCGGTGGCCTTGGAGGTGGCTTCACGACACCCCTAACTGCTTGCTTCTTAGGGGGCAAAGGCGGAGGGTTGATCAAAATGTTGGCAATTCCTCGCGGAGGAGGTTCAGGTACGAGTTCCAGCTCTGCAGACGAACTGGACAGTCTAGAATTGGCATCGGAGGAACAAGACTTCAATGGAGACGCTGGTGATTCGTTGACTGCCGAGAAATCGACGGAGAACGGCTTATCCGTGGACTGTCCTTTGTTACTAGCTATATCGTTATCAAATTCCTTTTTGCGTGTAGACTTTATGGGACTGGGAAGCTTTACCAGAGTCTGCGTGGGTTCCGTTGGGTCCTTATCTATTCTACCAAGCAGAGAAACACCTACAGTAGTGGGCACAGTTGGGACTACAGAGGCTTTCGAGGTAGAAGAGTCTTCGGGTGGCAGAGACACAGAAAGGGGTTGATGGTGAGTCGTTTTAGGTGTAAGATCTGTTCTCTTGGATAAATCAGAGCGCATGGAAACTGATTGAATCGCTTCGTTCTCGTCGAATCGGTCGAAATTTGCAAAGTTGCTATCTTCGAATTGATTTTCTTTAGAGATCACGTCGTTTCGCGGTTTTGCTGATTCTAACGGGTCTGAGAGAACATTAAAGTTCGTTGGGAACGTATCCGCCGAGCTTGTAGACACTAAATCTTTCAGAACTTTCTTGGGAGGATTCTTCAGGTGTTGGAAGAAGTCCTTCTTGTCCACGTAGGGTTTGACTAAGCCGGTTCCTAACGGATCTAATTCCGTGAAGACATCTACTTGTGGACTTTTAGCTTGAGTCTGTAACAATTAATATCCAAATTTTTACCGTAAGAATTGCAAATTTAAATAGTTTGGTCTTTATAACTTTACATAAAAATAGTCAGGTGTATTTACCTCTTCCACCTCCTTTTTAACTGGTGTATTTTTGGTCGAGCTTGTGAGTTCACTGTCGCTAAAAAGATTTTCGGTTTCCTTGTCGAACCACTGAATGGTGCTTTGAAGTGGAGGGGTCTTGCTAGTTAAAGTGGTTGCTGGACTGGACGTGATCGACGACTGAGCGCCTGGAACCGTTTGCTGTCGATCTAGGTGGCCTCTTTTGGAAGATGACGGTGGTGGTGGTAAAATTGGTCGCACTGTATCTTCCAGCTAGGGTTACATTGTTATTTAAACAAATTGCATAACACGATACAATTGATTATAAAATATATTACACATCGATCATTAATTTGAACGTACCTTCATATTCGCGAACGAATCACCAAATGGATCGGTTTCAAAGAGATCGTCGGTGGAAGGTGGTGGGTTTTCGGGAGTAATTTTGTCCATCTGGTGAACACCTTGCTGCAGAGAGTTCAATTCGAATTGTAAATTTAATAAATCCGCTATTATGCCACTTTGGGACTCGTTTCGTTTGTCAGCCGATTTGTCTACCTCCGAATTAGTATTCCTTACCCGATGTAGAGAAGACTCTGATCCTGCTGCACCCTATTGCAAAGTAATTTCACAGTCAAAACGAGAATGGGAAGTACTTAAGAGCAACTTAATAAATTCAAGAATTATTTAAAAAAAGGAGAAATAGAAAAATATGGCAATTACTTTAGTATCGGGGGTAGGTTCAACAAAGATGCCAGTAGTGTGAAATTTATTAACGTTTATAGCATTTTGCTCCAAGTGTTGCTTTGTTATCTCGATCTCCTTCTTTTTTAATTCGAATACCACTTGAAATAAATCTCGCATCGCGATTACCACCTGGAAAAAATGTTAACATGAATACCCCGTGACAGAAATTTCGAAAAGGCTCGAAATTAAAAGCAAACTTTTACGTCCTAGCTATTAAATAAAATCAAAGAAGAAAGATACGGAAAATGTGGAACTAAAGACTGTATTAATATAAAAATACCTTTATGCTCGAAACGAGTTTTGAAATAAGTCACAGCTCAGAGTTACGTCTCGTTATACTAATATACTAAACGCGTCCGACTATACACGGTTCGCTGTCACTTATGGCCTATTCCCCCTCTATTACGTTTCCTTCTCTCTTATAGCTCAATCACGTGGTCATTTATATCCACTTACGCCTTTCAATAAATCTTAATCCACCATTTTGATATATCCTTTCGAAGATTATATTAATAAAAAGTAAACTTACGAATTAAAAAGCCAAGATCAGATAAAATTATCTGAATTATCGCGATTGTAATTGAAAATAGGTATCTCGATTACTTATCTGAATTAATAAAATCAAATTAAAAAAATTTAGACAAATTGAAAAGCAAAAGCTATAATTTTTGTATTATTTTGCCCTAATGCTTCTTCGTGTAGAGAGAGAAAGAAAAGAAAAATTTCTTTTTCCAAAAATAAATGACGTAGCCCTGAAATCAATATACGTACGTCGTCGCGTCATCGTCGTTAAGAAACAAATATAATTAATATGTAACGAAAATATTATAAAATTTATAGTATTGAAGATATCATAATATTAATAGTACTAAAATATTATCTTGCCTAATTGCAATCAATAAAGAAACATGACTCATTCTACCTTCGCTATCAATTCATGAAATACATTTCCAACTTAAATCTTGACTACAACCACTTTCCAGATCACCGTTGCGTGACTCACCCTATATGACAACCTCGAAGAACTGCCAAAAATGTTAATGAAAAAAAACATCACGTCCAACCTTCTAAAAATTAGAAATAAAGAAAAGAATAATAAAGAAAAGAAAAATATCAGAGGAAATGAGAAAACAACGTTGTACACACCTACCTTAAATGGCAAAAAACAGAAGGAGGAAAAATCTAGAACAAAAGAGGGTGGGTGCGTTGCCAAAGAAATCGTAGTCCCTTTGCAAGCATGAGCACAGAGGGAATCGCGTATAATCGAACAACAATCTCCCGCGGTGTATCGTTGGGGCGGCAGGCCGAATCGTATAATGCAATTATTTACATACCCCTCCGGAATTACCGAGCTATCGAGGTCGATATTGCTTCCCCGGATTGGACAAATATCATTTTAGACTCCCTTGCCTCGGCAAAGCGAATCGTTCACGTTAAATGACATGGTCCGGCCGCGTTTAAGGATCGTGCTCGCGCACCAACGGCTCTCCTATCGAATCAACGCGCACAAGCTTGTGCTTTTGTTGTTTCTCAAAGACAATATCCGTGCCGGTGACGACATAATACCCGCCTGTCCTTGCGTTTGCCGTCTCTCGCTTTTTATCGATTCGAGGGCAAATGGTCTCTTTGTGACGGTGCTTTGGTAATTATTGCCAATTTTTTAGACCCCGAAGAATAATAAATCACTGGATACTGAGAGGAATATAGAAGCAAACCATTTGTGGTTCTGGATCGATTTAGGCTTGGCATTTCTTGCTTCGACGTATTCGGGTTGATGTATATGTATTTTAGCTTTGATGTGTCTCGATGAAATCTATCTTCTTGTGTTGTAAGTCGATTTGATGTATGTCGATGTTGTTGCTTGAGAGAATATGAAAATGGAGTCACACTTTGAATGGTGTTTGAAATTTAAGAGTATGATCTTGACTATGAATTACTCGGGGTTGAACGTGGAATGCGACTTTGATTGTAAAATATTGATTACTTTAATCCAGATCCTGGTATAGTTTTCGATTCGAGATTTAGGTGGTTTGAGTGAGTTCGAAGATCGTGGGAGATTGTTGATTACTCTGAGCCTCGTTGGGTTTAGAGAATTAATTTTTCTTTTGTGGGGTACAGCTGTTGTTCGTGGAGAGATTGGTCGAGTACGGTAGCAGCTAATTAAGTATAAAGAAATAAATAAAATGAGATTATAAGTTTGATACAATTGTATATCTTTTTAAAGTGTTCTATAATAAAATATATCTCTGATATGCTGCTGCAGAAACTTGTTATTCGTTTAGAAAAGATAATTAACATACTTCCATTCATTGCTTTCTCCTTAAATTCGTCTGTATTACTCAATTTCTTTCCCATACTTAATAACACGTTTAAATAATTGCTAAAAACAATTATTATTTCGCAGATTTCAAATCAGAATAAAAAACAGAAAGTAATTCCAATATTCTTCTCTCGTCCACAGCTAAGATTCTGATCAAAGAAATAATAAAATAAACTTACAACAAATATTTCAGTTCGCTAATTTCTTTAACTGGTGATAAATAAAGTAAGCTGGTAAGCATACTCGGTACTGTTCAAATCTTACTTGGCTAGCTGCTTTATCTGTCTTGATGCCAAAGAAACGATGACCAGTATCTGGTGACCCAAAAATGTATCCAAAAGCTCTCGAATCGCTCATATCCTGTGCAATGAACGATATTTTATGTACAGGATGGTGATACAGACAATCCTGGAACAATAAAATTATAACTACATAAGAAACCACCCACTCTATATATACATCAGTGTTAGAGATAACAAATTTTCTTTCATGGGCTTACTATTCGAAAATCAGATTTTACTTTTATTATTTATTATAGTTGCCATTTTTTTTTAAATCATTACCCCAGACTTTTCGTCCCGCAAGCGTAATCCATCGATGCTGACCTGGACGGCGATTCGTTGTTTGTGTTCACCGGCAGCTCGAATCGCCATCTTCAGATCCGCCAAAGCTGCCTGGCACATCCGGTCCCCGCGTGCTTCCGATACTTCCAATATCCCAATCAGCTTCGCCTTGAACGACACACCCTCCCCAAGAAATCGGGTTGGTTCGTTCTTGACTGCTTAACAAACAATTACAAAATCATATTATTCTTTCAGACCAAAATTCGTATTTCATTTAATAAGTAAAATAATAGTAAAAGTTGAAACTAAACTGAGAAATAAAATAACATACATATTTTACTTCAAAAATCCAATTTTGCCTGTAAATATATAACACATAAAATAATAATGTCAATTCAAAGAAAAAAAAAAATGAAAATGAAAAATAAACCAGCAAAAATTCTATACTTCAAAAATTATAAAGTCTAATTACAAAATCTGATTATAGAAGAGTATATACTCAATTTTGATTAATTTAAGTGTTAAGTTATAGCGTTAAAAATATCCTAACCCCAATTTGAGCTTACAATTACGCTCGAATTTAATTTCCACGAAATAGGAACAAGTTCACCATTTGTTTCGTCATTCTGGAAGACCAGAAATGCTTCTTCCACTGCGAGCAGTAAAACTCGATATTTCACCCCTATTCTACGCTACCCCACCTACTCGAGCCTTATTAAATAACATTTCACTCATCGATGCTTGCAGCTAAAGCAAAAAAAAAAGACAGGAGAAAAAAACGATGATTAAATTGTTCCTCATGAAGAAAGGGAACGTAGTAACAGGAAAGAGAAATAAATTGCTTATCCGGATGACACTCAACAGAGTTCTCGTTTTACGCTTTCACCGAGCGAATTGATCGTATGGCCGATCGATATTAAGTTCAAGAGGTTTGAAACCATCGTCAACGGATCGTTCCGAACCCCTGCTGCTTCGAGTTCGATAATTCGATAGGATCACGTGGTACGGCACTGAAGTTGGTCCCGGCTCGAACGAGACCACATGCAGGGACATTAAAACGAGCACCCACCGCGACAGATTTCACGTTACTTTGTTAGTCGTCCCACGGCTCGTTGCTGGTCTCGTGGAAAATTGATCTTGTAAAACGCCTGATATAACCGTTTGTGAATTTAGGAGTAGAATACTGACGATTAATTGAAATCTCAATGGACAATTGCACGGTGTCTCCCCAATGCTGATATTAGTATCGTATTTTAGTATTGTTTACTACTAAAGTATTTAATAGTATTACTAAATTATTACTTAATCTAATTTTAATCGTATGACAATTTTCAGATTTCCTTTCTTTACACGCGGAATTATAAAGAAAATGGATAAATATTTGTACGTGTATATACGTGTATATCTATACTGGTAGAAATATTTTTCAGTAACCTAGTTCGGATATTAGTCACACGTATCTTATATGTAATACACGAAATATAGGATAGTACGCTTTCCTGTCGGCAGAAATATTTCTTCGTAACCTATCCTGCACGATATATGTGCCTTATAGACACGTAAAAGATAAAGTATATAATGCACTTTTCTGTGAGTAGAAATGCTTATGTAACATATGTAGAATGACTAGTCGAATGTAGTTGAAATTCCAGCAGGATCAATTTATAAGTTATTCTATATCCCAAGAGTAATTTACTTTGACTAAGTCGGTAAAACCATCTCTTATTCTGTTTATTCTATTATATCATTTCGTCGATGTACAAATATGATAACCCACTATTGCACTTACACCATCACCATCTATATGGTTCTTCACAACCGTATACAAAATTTCTCTCTTGATCATCAAGCAGATCCCCGTGCATATATCCCCTCGCAGTCTTAATCTCTGCCACTCGTAACTTCTCGATTTGCCGTTCTACAGACAATTTATCGAAATCTCCAGCCCCCCTCCCCCCCC
>NW_016909275.1:1301481-1313291 GCF_001483705.2 Eufriesea mexicana | reverse complement strand
ACAATTTATCGAAACCTCCAGCCCCCCTCCCCCCCCGCGCCCTCTGGCTTGAACGCAGAGCTTCTTTAACGCACACTTCCGACGACCCCTCGCGACTTTAATGGCCACTAGCACACCAGCGCATTTGTTTGAACGTACTCGTGCGACTCGAGTGGAGAACGCCAACTGTCGATACTCGACGCTCTATCCGGATAACCAATTCATGCCCTTCCCTCCCGCCCGTCGCGGTCACCTTTGTACGCCCGTTTCCCTCCAGCCCTCCGCCTTCGGCGCACGCGTTGGCCTAACGATGACACAACTATAGTATGTACGTAATACTACATAAAAGTATCGGTCGAGGGAACAATGGATCGATAAGATAGAGGAACTAACGTTAACCTACTGAAATCGAGTTCTGTCGCAAGAAAACAACGCACTGTCGATTGCGATTCCCTTTTACTCAAATAGCTGCATTATCGATCGAGTGGTTAATAGTAATGTTAGTTTGTTATGATAGATGGCAATAATAGTACGATACCGTATTAATAGGAACAAAGATTATAAGATGTATATTATAACGTGACGAACGTCCTGAGTGGTACTGGTAATAATAATGTTTCGTTCTGTAATTGAGATATGTACGTGGTCTTGTATTTTAGGAACCGAGTTTTAAGAATGTAAAATTCGAGCGCCTGTTGACAAGCAATCGGGATACAGCGATGCAGTTTCAATAAAATTTCGGGTAAGTTAATTATTTGGCCGAAGTATTATTGAAGCCCTGCAGAGATCGTTGACGTATGACGGGTTGCTCGACGACAGGCGTCTAAAATTTAAATCCTTAAAGCTTCGTTATTTAAAAATAGACAGAGATTGAATGTGTTTATTAAACAAAAAATGTTCCTTTCGTTGTCCTAATTTAAAATTTATTTCATTTACCTTTAATTTCGGAATATTCAATAGGTATTTGAAATTCAATTTTTGTTTAATTTTAATTGCGTTAAACGAGAAATTTACATCATTTTGTTTGAAATTTAAAATATTGATCAATTCTCTGGTTCATTGTGTAAGATGTTACTGATTGAAGACTACCAATGTATTCATTAAACGTATACATTTTTAATAGGTTTTGCATTTGAAATTGATTTACTTAAGAAGCCATAAATTGTTCACAATATATGTTCCCTGTAGTATCCTTGATCTTAAAATAGTTATCTTCTTTATAATAAAATTAAATTGAAATAATTGGAACACGTTAAAATAAACTAATCGATAACGTTTGCAGAAATCTGACGTCCATGAGGAAAAATTGGATACGAATTTTACAGCCAAGTTATCGATTGTATAAATACAGAAATATCGGAGAAACGTGGTCGGTATAGAAATTTCGATACAAAAGTACTTAACAGATCAGCTATAATAACGAAGCAACAGATGTTAAAAATACTACCTTTATCGGTAACTTGGCACGTTGAAACTTCTATTAAATTCACCCGAGATGATCTAGAATGTGAATGTGACTGCGAATAGAATACGAACAGATATAGACAGAATCTTTCAACAGAGTATATAGAAATTTCTAAAATTCTCGAGTTACATTTTAATATTTTAATTAATTTTAGTAACTGAAATATTACTAACGTTTCCTTAAAAATTAATTCCTCGTTTATCACACAAATCATCGTGGAATATAATTAATTTCGAAATGTTGTGACATTCAAAAATATGAGTTTATATATACTTTGATATTTTATACCAGGTATCTTGAACTTTCATAAATGGACACACTAATAAAAAAATTCATGCTATATTCTAGGAGTAATAATATTTCTACTGCAATAATTAATAATATTTTTCTACTATTTAATAATCAATTTTAACTATTATAGTTCTACTGCATAATATGAAAATTAACCAAGTAGTATTTCATACCCCTTCCTTTACACAAATGTATTACAGGTTGCCTATCCTATGGTACAAATAAACAAAATGGGTTTTATTTTAAATGACTAATTTACAAATTTATATCTATTATGTTTTCATTCCTACTTTTATGCATAGAATATTTTTATAATGGTTTAAGTAGAATTTAAAAATACAATGAAAAATTATAAAAATTGTGTTACATTTTAAATGTAAACTTTTTATTTCAATGTGTATTTTGTACTCTTGGTTACTGCATATCAAAAAATTTTACTGTGATATAAAATCTTCGCTTTTAATTTAGTAAGACTCAGATTTTCCTCTACTTGTTGACATGTAAAATTTATCATAATAAGTAGTATGATTCCTAATATACGAACTACGAAGTAACTGGTGCCACCACCTAACGGCGATATCGTGTACAAGCAAGTAAATCAACAAACTGTATTACCACAGTCGGTAAGTTAAATCAGTAATAAACCTCGCGCGAAAACCACAAATTGACAGTATTGTTTTCAATAAAAAAGCTACATTCTTTCAGCTCCTTTCGAACCACATGCTTCGCGTATTCATATAATGCATTATAAATTATTCACATATCAAATTAATTTGCGTAGCTTGATTCTAACAACCGTCTTTCTCCCTCTTAGAGGATAGGGAAGCCATATTCCAAAGCTCCCTTTGACCGATCTACAGGGTGATATCACAACGTAATTCTTACGAGAACGTCAAAGATCCCACAAAACAGGCTGAAATTCTCTTACAGAGCCACATACTCGCCGTTTCGTATCACAATGTATACACCAGATACACAAGTCGACGTCGATACCGCACGATTTTAATGGTATCCACGAAATTTTGTGCAATTTGTTGCAGGGGTGGCTTTTATTTTTTTTTTTCTTACTCACACTTGCACGGACTGTTTTTCTTCCGTAAGGTCTGCATCGATAGTCCCGTATAGGCGACGGAAAGTATCGGATATAGGAGAGGAGAATGCTACCGATCTTCTCTCTCGGCGCACCCTCGGCCGCCGTACTATCGTGGATAGAATTCTCAACACAGACACATGTCGCTCACACGTCTCTTTCTCCCTCTGTTTCTACGATTCCTCTCTGTCGCTTTCTTTCTGTTACTCTCCCACTCGCTTGCTCTTTCTCTCTCTCTCCCTCACTCCCACTCCCGTTCCCTTTTTCCCCCGCGGCCTATCTCGTGCCTCTTTAGCTATCCTGGCTGGCCGTTACTCTTCCGTTACTCCCTCTGTCTCCCTCGATTCGTGTATTTCCACGGGAGTATGAGGCTGGCGCGTTTCACGTACGGTCGGTACTTCTTGTTCCGCAACACGGTCGCACTTTGTCGCATACAGCAAAAAGAACACCAAGATCGTGTGAACACTGTTCGAAGATCGGTTTCTCGCGGTACACACGCGTCACGTAAAAATACGGAGGAAGTAACAGCTGCCTCTGCCGGCACAGGTCACCCATGTTAGCCTCTCTTATTGATCAATAATATACCATCTAGTACGTGGCGTCGTCGCTTCGGGGCCACAGAGAACATTTCCCGCTTTGCGCGCGCTTTTCCGCTAACTCTAGATTTTCCTATTCCTTTCCTAGTGTTTTTACCACCCAGAAACAAAAATACTTTCTACACTGATCTCGTTCATAACGAATTATAGTTGTACGTGATTCGATAATTTTCTTTCGCGGCTCAGATATCGACCGAGGCGAAATATCGATAGACACGCTACTTTTATTTTTCGTCACAACCTCCAGCGGGGTGGCGCGATTATCCGTCGTGGCGTTAGTGTTACCTCTCCGTTTATAGTTGCTCTTCACTCTTAAAGACTATCGAAGAATTGAAAATTACAATGTCATTGCGTAATAATGCATAATGTCTGTTTCGAATGGTTCAATAAACGTTGACTATATTCTTAATTGTTCTATTTTATAAACATTGCATTTTGAATGTTTGTATCATTGACAATCATTGCATGGATAATTCGAGTGTATAAAAGTGGATCATTTAATCGAAGTGTATTACAAAATGTGTATATAATTAAATTTTATATTCTACGTAGTTCATCACGTAGTTCATATTAGTAAAAAAGTATATACCGAATAATAAAAAGTTGTTTATTAATTACAAGGAATAAAAAGTTAATAATTTCAAGTTCAATCGAAATATGTCACATACTGATTGCAATCTGCATTCAGTAGGAACATTAAATAAATTTGCATTTTAATTTTAGTGACGCACTTTGTATTGAAATTATTAAATTTATTACCATTTGATTTTAATACATTAACAATGAATATCCCGGCGAAAGTGGTGGTGGATCATAAACAAAGGACAAAACAGATAGGAATATGAAGTTTGAATTATATATAGTTACACCTTAACCTCAACAGATGGCACTGTAAATTTGCGCGGCAGAAACGAATTTCTTCCTAAAAGAACGAGTGTAACTTCTGAAATTAATTTTCTACAAAATACGACAAAAACGCAAATGCAATAAAATATTATTACAACTATTTTTTAATAAACCCTATGTACAAATAATTGAATATTGATTTAATTAAAAACTATGCTAAAAATTTATCTTAAAATAATATTAAAATGTACTAAATGTTTATGTGATCTGTTTGTTATTAAAATAACTTTAAATTATAATTAATTGTAACACTTATAAAAGTAATATAAAATATTATGTCAAATTATCTAAAAAAATGATTCGATTTAATACAACTCTAATAAATATGTCTGATATGCGAACTTTGTTAACGTTTACTGTTGTTTCCTGACGTGAATACGAGGCTTAAGGACTTTACAATCTTAATACTATTCAGAGTTTCTTACTATGATTTATCTCCCCCATGTTAAAGGTTAAATGAATTTAAATGCAATATTTTATAGTGTGCGATAAATATGATATATACGTCTGACTTTACAATTGAACAACCTGTCCGTTACATCAGATAATATATTTTTAAATGAAGTTATAAAATTATAAAAACTTTATTAACAACAGCGCCTGCATAAATACATTCTTTCGCGTGGATGGTTTACTTGAATTAAAGCAACAGCATTTTTAATGACATTCGAGAACCCCGTCCAAAAGAAAAAGCAAGATGCTACGCCATTGGTCTCCTCGTTTTTACCTTCACATCGAAGTCACGAGTTCTTAGTTTGCGCAGAGCCGCCGTAGAGTAAGGATGTGCTGTGTCGTTCGTCGCTTGCATCAGTGAAAGAAGACAGAGAGAAATTAAATCTGCAGTGCTTCTCTACATTATTTACAAGCATCATCCGTGTCTTAAGAATATTTCCAAGCTAATCCGGCGGCTGATAAATGAACGCACACCATGACATCCCGTAAAAACTTGGCCCTTATAATAACGATAGTACTGGGAATTTTCGCAATTAACACGCACGCCAGATCTTGGGGTAAGTAGAGTGATCATTCGGTGAACTGTTTTATGTGACGAAAAATCGTAATAACAGTGATTTAACGCTGTACACACGGTATAAATGCCACCGCGTTGCGGGTCGCGCGAACGCTGTCTCCATTCACGCGGTCTCGGTGGTCACGTACGCCACTTCTCGCAGACTGTTTTACCATGCAGAAAGTCGAAACACGGCCCAAACGTGAATGAAACCGACCTTTGATTTGTCTCGAAACGCTTCGCAAGACTCTTACGATTCGTATCGACAAGGAAATGAGGCGAAACGGTACATGTCCTTATACCTGTTTACGTAATGAATGTCAAGCAGTGCTGTTTGCGTTCACGTATATGCGACACGCACACGAGATCGATGTGTAACAAGCAAACAGCGGTTTTAGCGAAAACCTAACGAATCGGCAAGAAAGGTCCATATCGGTTTACCATGGCTCGGTAACATGCCTAGAAACTGTCGCCTACCGGCGAAATTTTAAATCATACATATATTAAGTAGATGCACGAATGTGAACCTTTCCCACCTATTTGCATTGCTCGTTTCGACGAACGGTCAGTAGAGAAACCCATGTGGCATGGGAGTTCAAAAATAGATAGCGCTCGCGCGTATAAATGAATTTTTTGCGTTCTAGATGATCCTCGAATTCTCGTTCTATCGGCTCGTGCACGTTCTCGCGAGCGCGTTTAGTAAAACTGCCCCGCCGTGCATGCTACTACTAGACTCAATACCCAACGTTTAATTATGCGTACGCGATGAAGTGTGAAATGTGGATTACGTAACGCGTGTAACTGATAAGATTAATAGGTTTGTTTAATTCTATAATAATACAAAACGTTTACGATACGTGGGATCGGCTGTATCTATTCATCGATATGTGCATATATGTATACGGTTACTTAAAATCCGCAATGGTATAGCGTAATAGGTTAATTTAATTAAAAATGCATGAATTAATTTTCGATTATTCTAGATGTCGAAAAAAATTCATTCTACTGGACCCAGCCCAATGACAAATGCACCGGTTTTATTTAGCGTATTTTCATCTCGTTAATGAGTATAACGTGTTTGTTACAAATCAGCATGACCAGAGCGTTTCCAGCTCGATGTAACTGAGTAGCTGTGTCTTATGTTGCGATTGCAAAGCGGGAAATACAAGACGTTCGAATTATACAGCGAAATGTAAGACTCGTGACAATTTACCAGAAAAATTTTAAACCGAGAATAATAACAGCGGAAGATGACTCAGCTTTGCATATCATTTTTCACTCTCCTCATTAATTTTTCGACCCTCATTCTATTATGCAAATATTTTAATATATCTCATTATTGCAAAAGAAAAAAGAAATTCGATAAAAATGATTCTGAAATTATTACTTAAATTGATATTAATTAAATGCTGATATTAGATCAAGTTTTTGTACATTCGATAACCTCGCTAACAAAAACCAATTAACAACCTGTCTTTATTTGCTTTATTAATAATCAATCGCGTTAATTACAATAATATTAAAATTATGATTGACTACTGCCAATGATTACAGTTATCGCTATTATCGACATTATTATTATTGTTTTATTCAATATATTATGTCATTATTAATATTGCTAGCAGTCACATTTACATGCTTAAAATTCTTGAACAAAATCTAAAGGAAGATATTTTTTCATATTAATAGAAATACAGCGGATATTATTTAATAACATGAATGGGGACAAATATGTGCTAAGAGCACACAAGTTTTCCGCTTATTATCGATTCTTGCATAAACAAAATCACTACTCGTGCGTACATGAGTCCATCAACGAAACTATGATTTCAATGAACGCGTAAGTTGCTTAACATATTCATACACACGCGCGCACATATGCATTGCGAAAATGTCAACAGCTTATTTCATGATTCGAAGGCATTGCGCATTTCTATTTCCTCCTGGTCAGGTCAGTTGACAGTGAAAAAAAATTTAATGATCTTCGACATTCGATCCGATTTATCGACATCAGCCTTTGTGATAACATTTAATCTGTCACCGTATTTTCCGGATAATATGTCGCATGATTTTCTTATTTACGATTATTGACGATTTAGTAACATGTCTTGCATAAATGCAACTGATTTTTCATTTTTCAACCCCTCTAGAGAATTATCTGAAACAAAAATACTGAAATAGGATAATATTTTAGGGACAAAATTTTATATTATTAAAATAAAATAATAAATTGGTTATTTCTTTATTTCTAGTTATATTGGTTCGGTTAGAAAGTCACTAAGATATTGAATATTTCATTCTTTACTCTATGTTAGCTTTGCAATAATAATTTTAATTATTTAAATAGCATAATTTCGGTAACATTGATTTATTTATTTTATTCATAATCATTATCATGCATCGTTTCATTTAACTTTCTCGCATCAAGCTTACTACGGCTTCCATTTCGAGATATAGAGTTTCAAAGTTTGTGCATCAAATTCCTAGCGCGCACTTTTTGAATCTCCGACGGTTGCGCGCGCAGCGTCGCAGAACATATGCGTTTTAGACACGTGCAGATTGAATTCACCTATACTTAATGGAAGAAATGTAAAATGGTTATGCAATCAAAGTGCACGTGTAAATGTATAAATTAATATTTGAAATAAAATATTCAACACGTACGTGGAAGAGTGCGAATTATAAATCACTTTCAGAATTATGGTACTTTCTCTTTCATTCTTCCCTATGTACAGCTTGAAAGAGTGGTTTTACAAATGGGTAAGATATTTCTTTTTTTTTAATGTAAAGTACAAAATTGATATACCCTGTAATAATACATCACATACAGCCCTGGGGACATGGTGCATCAATCGGTGCCGCCAATTTATAGGTTAATTTACAATTGCAATATAATCAAGTATATGAATACGTATGCACACACATTTGTAGGATATATTTGTACCAGAAATAGAAATAGAATAAGAATACATTTTTCATATTAATTAATATATTTCTGAACTCTGTGTACAAATATCCATCCACAACTATTTTCTTTAATTTCAAATTCTTACCATTATTATTATTATTATTATTATTATTATTATTATTATTAAGTTATTCCACAAATTGATCATTTTATAGCAAATATAGCGTCACGCTAATACAACACAATGGCAGAGTAAAAAGCAGAAGAAATAAAATTTGTGAACAGTAAATATATAATTTACAATTTCGCGTTGGGTAATTTCCATTTAGAAGCGTGTAGCAAAAAGAATGCAAAGCGAGAAAGATTTATCCGAATAAAAATTATTGGACAGATATTCCCGATAATAATATTAAACTACGGAATTTTATGTAGAAAATGACACGTTTGAAATGTCCACCTTAATCTGCGATATTTTTAACGAAATAAAGTAACGAGTACGATATAAATATTCCTCTCTTTACTATTGCTATTATTTATTTTCTTTCCATCGCGAACCTTCAATTACTGATATATATTCGAATGCAAATGCGGCTATGTCAAAATAAAGTCAACAAATCCGAAGATAGTATAAACCTCAGATTACCTAATCAACGCATATTTATAAATTTTACTGTTATGTTAAGCCTCAGTTTTAATATCTTAATAATTGATTTCGAAGTCTCCCTTTTTTCTTTTTTTTTCTCCCTTACATCTTCTTTATTAGTTCGCCGTAATGTTAATTTTTAATTATAGAAATAATTGTTATATTTATAACATATCCAGCGAAATGGACGGGATCGAAGGAGTCGGAGTTAATCAGCCTTAATTAAGTGATATCTTACTGCAAATACGCGAAGAATGAGTTCACGGACCCTATCTCCGGCCTATAAAATCGAGACGTTTGCTACTCACTTGTATTCGGAAATAATAAACTTAATTATACGAATACATTTGTGCTTTCTCCCAACAAGCTGAAGGAAAATTCGATGTTTATACTTTAGAACGGATTACCCGAATATCCGTGAATTACACCGAGTATCAAAGGTATTCGAAGCGTAGAGTACTGAGTATGCTGATATTTCTTCCTACTTATCTCTTTATATCGTTTTTTCAGATATTTTATGTCACGAATTGAAGCGAGTAATCTAAATTTCGTGAAGATGCTCGAAGTAACCAAAGTGTTTATATATATATATAAAATATCGAGTACCGAGTTTGAGTAATTCGAATACTTTTGTCATATCTTTTTTTGTATTAAAAAAACACACGTGAATCACGCGTTAAAGTGAGCAATATCTGAATGTGAAGTTATTCGTAGTATCTCGTGTTATTTCGATGTTCATATAAAACACCCCTTATATTCTGTATTTTTTAAACTTATCTTGTCGAATTAAAATTATTCGAATTTTTCACGATATACAGGTAAAATTGGGCATCGAAATTATTATAATAAACTCGTGTGTTTCCAAGTGTTCATAACACTTGTGGAAATTAATTTTTCTTGTTTTATACTTAAATATTATTTAGTACTAACCAAGATAATCATGGTCTGGTCTCATTTGGCCAGATGATGGTTAATTAAGATAATATCATTTAAAGCCTAAACATACTTTTAAATAAACACACTATTGCAATATATGTATATATATGTGTGTGTGTTTTACAAACATATGTCGCTTGAGTAACTGCATTTTGATACTTGTCACTATGAAGTAGGAAAAATGATTAAATTTAGAGAGAGAAGATATACTCTACGCTATTGACAATCATTCATTTTTTGATTACAATTGCTGGTTCATTCCAAAGTCCATTGCATAATACAATTTTACAATGTAAACTGTCCGGAATTATTTTTTTTACTTTTTCCCTATCTTTTTCGTTCTTTTTCCCAATAATTTCCCTCTTCGATAATTTGTGACATATTATAAATTATTAAGATACGTATAACTGCACCCTTGTAAACAGCTAAAAGATAACGATAATGCTATCGTAGGTTCCATAGTATTAGGAAAAATGCAGAAATCAACGTTCGAATAATAACAATCGCAATTTTGTATTTAAATTCGCTTTAAAAATAATAAAATTCACTTAATTACCGTGAATTGAAGTTGTAACACGATTTTAAATTAAAATTATACCTTATTTTGGAACTCTTGGGCATAATGAATAAAACATAGAAGTTGAAAAAAAAGTTTTGACAATGTTAATTTCTTTTTTTACTAATTTATTAACAGATTATAAATGGAATACAGAATATTATAGAAGTGTGTTAAATTCTTTTCCTAAATTCTAAAAAATCACAGAATATCTGTTATAATACTGTACTTGCATTCTTGGAACTGTACTTCACCATCTTTGATATTGTTCAAATATCATTTTTAATACTCTTGAAGTATTAAAAATCTCTTCTGTTGTTTCTCAGATGCGTTTTGTACTTGAGTTAATATCACTACTTAAATTTATACTTGAGTACTTTGAGTACTTTACTTACATTTTAGTACTTTTAAATTAATACAGTACTTAGAGTTTATACTTGGGTCAAGTACTTAAGTTATTACTTAACTACTTAAATACAAAAGTTTAGAAATATAATATATATTATATATGTCAATACAATAATATATCAGCATAATAATCTAAGAATAATTAATAATATTATTTAATACTGTTTCATTTACATGCAATGCCAATACACATACTGGCACAAACAACAATTGAACTAAACGCAAATGATAATTTATTCAAATAATCGCAGTGATTTTAATCAAATCAATTTTCCATTAAAATATTTTGCTTTTTATTTTTGCAGATTTGGCGATAGTGATAGGGCGTGAAGTTGAATTCTTCTCAAGAAATAAAACTCTAATCGGCCAGGCGAAGTTGGCGGAAGCTGCCACCCTTTGGGGAGTGGCTTATGATGATATTACTCGAACAATGTATTTCAGTGATGTGGGTAACAATAACATATCCATATTCAGTAACGACCTGAGGGATAAGAATTTTACTGTGAAACCGATTCTTAAAAGTAAGTATATTACATTGAAATAATTATTCCAATTTTTCGTTTGTTTCTCAACATTCTGTGTAATTCTATATAACATAATTTTATTCGTGTCACATATTAGGTAACATATTGTATTAATAACATTGTAACATAAGTTACACGATATTTAATAAAAACCTGATTAATTAACATTATGAATCTTCTATGGAAAATATTTAGCATGATTAATTCCTTTGGGCTACATGGTGTTTACAAAATGGCGATACATATTTACCTCTCGTTATTCACCACTTGAATAAATAATGAATTATTCAAATATCTTGGAACATGTTTGTAAAACATACATAATAAAATCTATAGAATGTATGTCGAGAGATGAAATTAAGAAAGTTTTACTCGTCATTCTTCAAAATGGATTCAGTGAAGATTCAAAAACGAAAAAAAAAAAGAAGAAAATAGAAATTTTATTTCTATTGGACAAATACACAAATTATTTATATATTATATATTTATAAAATATATA
>NW_016909275.1:1262364-1297306 GCF_001483705.2 Eufriesea mexicana | reverse complement strand
ATATTTATAAAATATATATAATAAAATCTATAGAATGTATATCGAGAGATGAAATTAAGAAAGTTTTACTCCACATTCTTCAAAATGGATTCAATGAAGATTCAAAAATGAAAAAAAAAAAGGAGAAAATAGAAATTTTATTTCTGTTGGAGAAATACACAAATTTTAAGTATCGTTTTACCTGGAAAATTCGAATAGTAGATACGTGTAGCAGCAAAATCAGCGACGAATCAGCTGTTTATCAAAAGGCCATTACCTGAGTCAAATACCTCAGGACAACAAACTCACTGACCTATTACCCAAAAAATCAAGGTCCCTCGTCTCTCCCCTCGAGCGGTTATATAATAGCACACAAACTGTCACCGACTCTCTTTACCAACCGAATTTTATGTGTAGTGTGACGAATGATTTCCATATACGTTTGTTTTTTAAATTCGTGATATGAATATTCGTATTAAAATTAACTTCTATGCAACTATGTTTTCACCGAGTCCAACTATTATTCTATTCAAATAAAAAACTTCAATTGCGTCATTTTTATTTACTATATCAGCAGTTCAGTATCGTCACTTTATTTTATTTTATATATTATAATTAATTCTGTTAATGATAATATATTAATTAATTAATTATTGTTATAATTGATTAATTATTATATATATATTACAATTAAAAATGTATTGAATATTAAAATAAGAAAAATTCTGTTTTATTAGAACAGAAGAACAGATTCATTCTGAAAAATTTTGAATTATCATGGAAGATATTAATGAAGAAATATAATGCTTATCTTCCAAGTGCCTTGTGCAGTTTGATCTAAATAACTATCAGTTACATGAATAAAGAATTCCTTGTATTTTTTTATATCAACGAAACTCGATGAAAAACAGGATTTATTCGACATAATTATCTTTTATAAAATGGAAATTTAATTTGACCTTTGACCTGATAAAATACAAGGAAAAATACTTTTCATTGGTTCTTTCTATTAATCTAATTATCTGCTATTCAATGCTATTATTGTGGACAATATTGATTATCTTCAATAGCATATGAAATTCTGATATTGGGAATTTATGTTAGTAATTCTTTTTATGTATTTCACGATTATTATAATCTATATTTCAGACCAATTGTCTACAATCATTATTCACAGTGTAATAAATGAATGAATAAAATGTATCCATTTTATTTTAATATTTTAACATTTTTAATAATCACTTAACAGTTGATAGTATTCCATAATCGAATTGAACTGTTTTTCCAAATTAATGGTACATTTTCTCCAAAGATACGCATCTGTAAAGCACTTGGAATCAACCACGACACCATTGAAGTTTTCACCCCTCGATTTGTTACGAACGTTCTTAATGGACCATCCTAAAATGTAAAAGTTTACCATTTTGCACAAAAACCGAGAGAAATCTATCTGTTGGATACGTCGATAGTGCCATCAATAAAATTTCACGGATGATAAAGACCAAACGAAAATTTGATAATATATGTTAAATCGAAACGATTTTAAGAAGTTATATATTATTGGAAATGGTGTGAAATATTTTTAAAGTTTAAGATCTTCAATTTCTTATTATTTTTAAATATCAGATTTATGTAACTAAAATTTTTGAACGTTTCAATTGAGAAACAAGGTTTAAAAATTTTTATTTGCTATGAAAATATTTATTTATGTGCCAATGTTTATTTACTACATAAAAGTGAATAATTAATTTAAATTTCCATTCTCTAAAGAAACTATATTGCTTCACTAAATAAAGAAAGAAAGGGATAGACTGTATATGATTGAAAAATAAAAAATGACGAGGAGAAAGGAAGTTAAACAAATTTTTAATTAAACAGTAATGAAATAATGTTAAAATGGGAGTAGAAAAATAATAAATTTAACACTATTATTACGTAAATCTTATCTGTCAAAAGAATCGATTTATTTGTAAATGGTACTTCAATTCTTTCCAGGACAAGGCAAGAGTTACATTGTAGGACTTGCCTTCGACGTAAAGACGCGAACCCTGTTCTGGAGTGACGCTTTGGAAAGGGTGATTATGAAGATGCGCGTACCACTAGATGGGCCACCAGAGAAACCAATACTGCTTCACAATTTGACGAATCTGAGTCCACGCGGCATAGCTCTGGACACATGTAACAGGTGTGCCATTTATGTCCTACGTAGAACGTTGTCATGGCCATTCACGATGGGCAATCTCAACCGACCTAGTTCCATTTAGAAATTCGCGTCGAGTAAAACAAAAAATATCTTCTTGAGACGAATAACGAGATTTAAAAAGAGAGAAAAAATGGGGGAGAAAATATACGCGACGTAAAAAATAAAAAAACGCGAGTGTCTGATAATTGTACATTGTTTCCAGTCACATATACTGGGTAAATAGTAATGATACAAATCCAAGTATCGAGCGGTCAAATCTAGACGGAAGTAATCGAATGACCGTGATCAAAGACAATTTATATGAACCGCTGGCTGTGACTATAGATCATGTCAACGAAAAGCTTTATTGGATCGACGATGTTGAAGGTATACGAATGAAGATCGAGCGTAGCAATCTCGATGGTACTGATCGTGAACTATTGATACACCCTAAACGACATGAACCAGTTCACCTAGCAATAGATCGTGATTCGATATATTGGTCCGATTTGGTTCACAAAGCTGTTTGGATGATACCGAAAAACGAGAAATCTGACAATATACCAATCATGTTTCGCTCGTACCATTTGAGTCAAGATACCGATCCAACTGGAATCGTAACACGTGATAATGTCGGCAAAGTAGATTGCGCGGCAATTGCGAAAGTAAGACAGAAAACCAGCTTGGCGAACATAACGTTCGCTCAAATAGTAAAACCGTATAATAATTTGACAACCAGCACGGAGGAATCGGAATTGACCACCGAACCGTCCAAGTACTGCCTAAATGATGGTTTTATGGATGATCAGGAAGGCACTTGCCAGTGCAGACTTGGGTAAGCGTATAACTATATATGAATTAAATTTTGGTGATTATGATTTAGA
The DNA here is from genome assembly GCF_001483705.2 of Eufriesea mexicana. Lineage (NCBI taxonomy): Eukaryota > Metazoa > Arthropoda > Insecta > Hymenoptera > Apidae > Eufriesea > Eufriesea mexicana. Next base: position 1,294,261 of record NW_016909275.1, on the reverse strand, counting down.
GAAATCACAGCTCAAATATGAATTTAATTATTTCAGGTTCACTGGAACGTATTGCGAGACGGATCTTTGTCATAATTATTGCTTCCGAGGCAGCTGTAGAATAAACAGTAATGGGTTACCCACGTGTAAGTGCAATGACACATTTATTGGACCAAGATGCGAAATAGACCTGTGCAAAGATTATTGCTTGCATAACGGTCAGTGTTCCGTCCAGAATGAGAAACCAGTTTGTAAATGTAAATATTTCGAAGGATCTCGTTGCGAAATTTTAAGCAATATTACTAAACTCTGTGAAGTATTTTGTGCAAACACTGAATCAGTTCCTACTAGCGTCGCTACTGCTAACTGCAGGTATATCACCTTTGACAAATTCCTAACTTCGTAATTTCATAAGAATTTTAAAAAATTCGGAATTTCACTTGTTTTGACTTTAGTCGAATATTTTTCAAGTTTTATTTTTACACATTTAATAAAACTTGTTAATAATTCGCCTAACTAGCGAAATATGCTGTTTTTCTGAAATATTATGTTGAGTATTGTAGTGATTAATATGCTATTACTCTCGCTTACGTAGTATGTTAAGAAATAAAACTATCGTGTCATTCAAGGGTTAATGTAAATATAAAATTATATCTGACCACTTTGATACGTTTACAATTAAATTTTGAAAAATATACAGTTCACAATAAGTCTTTGTTATTTTCTGTCAATAGGTGCGCTGAAGAAAATGAAAGAGTTGCACAAATAGTCACAATTACAAAAAACGACGAATACAGGACACTGCTACCAATTTTAGGTGTGTTCGTTGCTGTACTTATCCTCGTGATAATTGTACTTAGTTATTATGTAAATAAATTTCGAAAGCGGCCACGCATCAAAAAACGTTTCGTTGTCAGTAAAGGCGGTGTGACACCGCTTACGTCTCGGCCACAGCTGCCAGATAGTCAGTGTGAAATAACCATAGAGAACTGCTGCAACATGAATATCTGTGAAACTGTGAGTGATCTACCAGCTAAAATATAAAAAATATTTGCGTGCATGCTAGATATGAACTTGTGACACGTGCAATGAATTAAAGTTGTAAGATATATACTGCAGTCAGATATATATTCAGGGAAATAGAAACAGTTAAAGATTTAGAGATAAAAAGTGAAACATGAATCTCAACTAAGTATTGTTCCTTTTTCCCTGTAAAATACAGTTAAAGTTTACAATAAGAGCAAAAAATCGTAACATTGCTGCTCTCTAATTTTTTAAATTGACAATGCTTGTTACTTAATTATTATTAAGGAAGCTTAATTATATTTGGGATATTTAATATTTAAATAATTAAAAACATTTACATATTTATTTTTTACTAACTTTAATGCTACTTTAATAAAAAGGTTGGCCATTTAATTGTAATATTTTTTTGCTTATGTCCTGGTTAATATGCTGCTGTGCATGAATTCATATAAATTGTTATATGATATACGCATTTGATCAAATTCGTGGGTACTTAAAAGAGGTTCATTTTTAAAATTTCTGATCTGCATATGATACTCCATTGTACGTAGGTGCTGCAATATGAAGTAAACTTTCAAGAATTTAATGATTATGAGTTTGAAACAACTTGTACTACCAAAATTTTAAATTTTGAACAAATAAAAAAAATTTCGAATATAAAACAGTTATTCAGAATTAATAGTAACCTTTCTGTAGAGTAATGTTCTAAGGAAAAAACTGTTAATAGTTTAGTATGGAAATATTAACGTGTTAAATATCAATATCTATATTTTTCATAAATGTAACTTATAATGTATTATTCAGGGTGGTTCTCTTATTAGTATAGTCAAAGACAGTGCCATTATTAAAACATTGCTATCAGAACACCGTTTTCATACTCCATCTTATTTATTCTTGTAATTCTTGTAATTATATATATATATACACACTCATTAAACTGTCTCCAAAACGTTCGTAAAACAATGTTAATATCAAATATTATTGTAAAGCTCATACTATGCTCTTCTGGCGGTAATTTTGGCGGTAGCACTGTTTTTGAATATGCTAGCGAAAGGACATAAACCATTACAAATAACTTATTCATATATAGATGAATACTTGAATAAAAATTTTATTCATTTTGAAGACAATTTAAAAAAAAAAATCAGTTGTATTCAGTAATTTTTAACATTAGTTATATCGTTTTCTTTTTAAACCAAATATTTTATTTCTTATAGTTTTCTGAAGATTATCATTTTCATCATGGTTGCATCGTCAGAATTTTGAAGTAAAATTAATCAGACTGTATTACTTAAATTTTTATCTTTTACAGCCATGTTTCGAACCAAAATTACGTGCCTCGGCGCAGGGAACAAATGGTTCTAAGAAAGAGGAGAAGAACTCTTTGCTCGATAATATGGAAGAAAATTCATGGTAGCATAAACTAATATTTCGACGTGTCAATTGGCGAAGATTTTGTGGACTTGACGGAAATCCCGTGAAAAGTTTAGCTTCGCGGAACTGCACGTCTGTACATACCGCAAAATGCTGTAGTATTATTGTTATGTTTAATAACGATGCTTACGAGATGTACGGCAATACCGTAACGATGATACAGTCAAAAAAAAAAAAAAGCCAAAGGTCTTTTCGAGGACTCTTAATTTTTATTATGTCATATAATCTGTAGGGCTGTGTTCATATAAAGATTATTTCATCTAGTTGTTAAAGGGTTATCAATCTTTTTTAGAGATATGGCAATTATATATTTTTCATAAGAGAACAGGAAATCTTAAGTTCCATGGCATTTTTTATATGTCTGGGTATATAAATAACAGAGATATATATATATATATATATATATATATATATACATAAAATTTATAGAAATTATATATAATACTCTGTTTGATATTTCCTAGTTCTCTCATTTATTCCTCGTTCATTTCTATATATTTTTTAAAGCTGTTTCAATAACAACAAAATATGTTTTAAAAAAAGTAGCACCATGCATTGAATCTGAGTGCAACTGAAGGGTACATGAAACATGCCTTAATTAATAGGCTTAATAATTGCTCAATGTATCACTGAGTACAATACTAAAGGAAATTTTAGATTACAAAATTATTATAATGGATTGCATTATGTTTATGAGAAAACAAATATTTTTAATCCAAATCATCATGAGTATAACTTTTAAGCATTAAATTATTAAATCAATCATTTTCTTAATTCACTTATGTTTGTTTTCGCATGTATTCATAATCAAAGAAGAATGTTTATAGATAAAATTTTATGTATTTATATATTGTTTTACCAAAAAAGAGAATACTAGATTTTAGGAAAAACAATATTAAATACCAAATGACTTTCTTAACTGTTCCATACATTTTAAGAAATATAAAAATGTAATTCAAATGGTTTAAAAAGTTAATCTTCAGTCCAAAATAAGTATGAGTAATTTTGTTTCTCGGGCGATTGCAGTTGTTAGTATAAAAATTGTATAACGCTATTTTCGACATTTGTGCAAGTATGCGCATATGTTTCTTTGAAGAAAAGAAGATGATAATCCATTTTTATAAATTAATTATTTACATTGTCGAATATAAATAAATATTAATGTAAATTGTGGACATTTATATTGATAGAAAGTACAACAAACGTGTTAAAATTCGTTTACAGACTGAAAGATTCTATGCAATCTTTTGATTTTGGAAATAGAGTACAAACAGTTATACATTTAAGTAAAAGTAATTTATACGAAATATGATAAAGTAATGGAGAGATCTGATTGAAACTGTCATGTCATATTTTCCGTCTTATTGCTTCCAATAACTAAATATCAAATTGTACTTTCTATAGCCCTCTTTGTACTTATAAACTATATGATTGTTCACTGCAAACGGTAGCTAACTTTTTACAGTGTAAAGCTATTTAAACTTTAAATTTATACCAAAGTTCTGTGTGACATTATCAACATTAAGTATAATAGTATAATTTCTAAAAATTATTATCTTGATATAACATTAATGATTTATAGATAACTTTATGGAATTTCATATGTATGATAAAAATGATAGTAATAATATGCCTTTTCAGCACCAAATGAAGTTATATTAAATAAGTAGATAAAACAAGAAGATTAACTGTAGCATGACAGTAGGTTTTACGGTGCAAAGGCGTAGCGCAGCTATTTACTATTATGAACATAAACTTGGTTATGGACGCAAAATACCATTTATTACTATGGTGTAAAAGATTAATTATTTCATAAAATATGAATGCATAATTCAAGTAACATTCATTATTTTTGGTTCGCGATATGAACTTCTATTTTTTATGCTGCGGAATAATGTTCCTGTTGCCATAGAGGCAAATTAAGAACATGATGATTAATTTTGTTCCTGTACACGATGCTACTATAATTTAAAAACCATCGTCCTTAGAAACGGCGCGATCATTTTTTGAAGAACTTAGTAATCAATTTTATATGAAATATTTGTATTATTTGTAAAATTTTAAAATATGTTCAAATAGAATGATACAAGTCATGCATATACATAAAATATTATATTTGGAATGTAGTCCTTTCTCGAACACTCATTCCCAGAGAAGGGCTAGTGGATTTATAGTGAAAGGCTTACATTCCCTCGTAAATTGTTTGTAGATACTTTCTAAGTGAAAAATTTATTTTTTATCATTTTTGTGTTTTCATTTAATATTAGTAATATTGTATAATTGACTTAATAGAATTGATATCGGTAATTATATAGTAAAAGTATTTCGTTGTTTTAACAATACAAATAATTTCGTTGATATATCACTTGTCGTTTTGTATTATAATCATGTGGTACTTAAATTATTTTGTTTTTATGATGAAATATATTTTATAAATATTACTTATAAATACAGAAACCTTCATTTTGTATCATTCTATTATGATTAACATGTTGATCGCTATTGTATACAAATAAAAATGTAATAAAAATAATTAGGCACTAGTACATATATTTTATATTTTTATTGCATAACTTTTTAGCTACATCATGTTAAGATTTTCTATATACACTATACTATTTTTGCAGTTATAGTAAAGATAAATAGAAATAAAAACCCCTTTGTGTTAAACAGAAATAGGTGAAAGACAATAAATTAACTATATTAAAAATTATTATTAAAATTATTACATGCAAGAAATGAACATGGAAATAGTATATATGTATAACTCACAAATTATTTCATTAGTCTGCTTTTAACTGATTTTCTGATAAAAGGACTTTTTCACCAGGTTTAAAAGCTGGCATACCAAGATATGGACAACTAGCACAACGAAATGCATCTCCAAGATAACACTATAAAAGAATTAACATATTAGTATATATTTGAATTTTTTCAGACAAAAAGAATGTATAAATTATTTACATTCCCACATGATGACTTTACAGTTCCTTCTGGTAGAATCTTTCCATTTAATTCCTCAGCTAAGCCACAAGTACAATCTTTACAAGCTTTTCGTTTACCTGTTGTGCTACATACTAAAACAAAAAATAAAAATTAGTATTTTCCTCTCTTTTACATCAATAATTCTTCTTATTTTTGAGTATTTTTCAGAAAAATGGATTAAAACAATGTTCAATGAGACTCAAATATGTTTGAAGATTAAAACATAATAAAATCACTATCTTTACCATTAAAATATGTATTATCACTGAAATTATAATTGAAGTCTTTGACTTAGAAATTATATTTTTATCTTACCCCTTAAACTCTCAGTTATAGGCTTAACAATATCATTTTCATCCAAAAGATCATCTTCATTAATTAATTCTTCATCAAGAGCACTATCCAGCTTCCATATATTGGAGGATTCCTTTTGTCCAAAATTAAGTGGTACACTGGAACCAATCTATATAAATCAGGAATACATTAGTATGAAATCTATACTTCATTAAAATTATATTAATTTTATGAGGATAACTATGCATCATATAGACTCTCATGGTATTCAATACAATGTTTCAGAATTTATAACATTATATTAACTAAAAATAACGTTAATTAATTTTGTAAATATAGATATATTAGAAAAATATACAAAAATTTAATTTAATCCTGATTTATCCTGGAAAAGTTACATTATGCAAATTGTAGACCACATAGAAAAGTATCAGAAATTATACTTTGCCCTAAAATAGTTAATTAATGTAATATACAAGAATATATCTTACTTCGAAAGAAGGTTTCTCTGCCACTGTTTCACAAACACTATCTATATCATTGTATACACTAAGAAGAAGATCTTTCAACTGTTTTGTATCTAAACTTTCTTGCATTTTTACTTTAAAACCAGCTAATTTTAAGTTAGACAGTCTTTCATTACAAATAGAATATGCATTTTCTTCTTGTTTAAGTGATTCAAAAATAATCAGTAGACCTTTTGGTTTCAAAATTCGTAAACATTCTTCTAAAAGTATTTTAAGATTTGGACACAATTGTTTAAAGATAGGAATGATTACATCATATGAGGAATTTATACCTACAAAAGAAAACAGTAAATTTATATGATGATAAAATACGTTACTTGTATAAAATTAATGTATGAAATGCATAATGAAAATACACTTTCCAGAAACAATTAAAACAGGTAGATATATACATATACCTATAAATCTAATTTATACAAATTTACGTACATTCTTTCAATTCATTCACCGATACAATTGTTAATCGTTCTGCATCATTAAGCTGTTTTTTAATTACACTGGTAAAATTTATAATATCATCACATGAAATTTCGTTATCTAAGATCACTAAAACACTGTTATTTTCGTTAAGAAACGTCATTTTCTATAAATGCAACGGATATAAAAAATTGCTATCAGGTTATGAAGTATAATTTCCGATCAATGTGAAAGTTAGCTGATTGCATGATTTAAGAATAAACGTAGATATGCCATTCAGTAGAAAATCAATACCTGCGATTGTAGCACCACCTTTTATGAAACTGATAAACTAATTTATTTATTCAAATATAATACAAACATTAAATTTTGTGAAAATTATAATAATAAGTTGAATCAGACAAAATTGATCGAAACACAATCTATAATTTTGATATAATTCTGAATTTAATTCAAATATACATATATTTTTTGTTTTAAACATATACATGTATACATTTTTATTATTCCTATTGTGGTTATCATATAATAATGTTCAAAATTTGTATGTATTTGTGTATTTAAAAATTGTTAATAACTAATTTATTATTAGTAATGAATTCTATCGTTTATATTTTTTAATTAAACCACATTTATATCAATGTTAAAAATAAATAAAGAATACATAAATAGATATATAAATAATATAAACAAAAAGTAAATCAGGTTAGTGTATTGTATATAAATATCATTATCGATTGATTGATACGTATTTGAAAAAACTCTTAAAAACTCGTAATATGACTCATGATAAAAAAATTTTTAATAAAATCACTCAATAGCCTACCGTGTTATACAATTTTAAGCGGTTTCCACTGTAGTATGTTATAATATTATTATTAATATTAATAATAAAGGCTATATCATTTATCAGAAATAAAACATTACAGATGAAAAGGAAATAGACAAAGAGACAATTAATTAAAAGGATTGAATAAAATTCGCCAAAAGTTTGAAAAAGGGGATACATTGATGAAAAATGCAATTAGTGCAGAAAACTGCTTGCAACACTAGAATTTATTTATATTATTTGGATTATCCAATAATCTCTAAAACTAAATATTTAGTATCGATGTTACGTTGAAATCCGTATCGATATCGATATTCGTTTATCACTCTTGATTAGGAAATATAGCGACTCCTATATCGAAGCAAATCGGGTAATCCGGTCAACGTTTCATCATAAAATTTATAAGAATTAATGAGAATCAGTCACAACATATTCTATAGTAATCACATAAGTATCAATTTCACAACATTATGTTACGTTTGAATTATGTAACTCAAAGATTCAATACGTTTTACTGAAATTTTCGTAAAAAGATATTTTTTAAATACTTATCAAATCAATCATGATGATCATGATAACATAAAAAGTAACAATATAATCAATGTTTCATATTTCAAGAGAGACAATTAGTCATCGCATATGTTTTAGATGATTTCAGATGTTTCAAATATTCTAAGAATTTTTGTTTAATTTCGTGTATTTATTTAAGTAATATAGCTTCAGATTTGTATTTGATGTTTTAACTTATTTATATTGTATTAATGAAAATTAGGTTATGAAATGAATAGTATTCCTTTATTTTATACAAATTTTACCAATATTTTTTTATATAATTATAACTTTGAGATTCAATTTTTTTGTCCACTTTGTAATATAATTTAAAATAAAGTAACAAGTTTATTTGATTAGATAAGCGTTTCCCCCACTTTACTAAATGTAAGAACTTCAATGTATACAAAGAATATAGTGGGAGAGATATTGCTTCACTCGGTTAATATACGTGTTAATAAATGAACATTGGAAATGTATCTTGATAATCTAGTGCTCAATTGTCGAACGTTCTGTACCAGTGTTTCTAAACGAACTAAAATTTTAATTTGAAAAAGGTAAGCACTATTATAAACGCTTTTCATAACATTAAGTTTATATTTATTTCATAGAGTAATTTAATAATATTACCCTGTGTTATAACAAATTAAATTACATACTACAATTATTTTATTATTGTATTAAAACTGAAACAAACACTTTTAATTTTTAAGTTTTCTCTAGTGTATTTTGATTCGATTATTATTTTATTGTTAATAATTATTCATTATATTGATAAATACCATTTAATAAATATGTGATTATTATATTTTAAATAATAACAATAATAAATAAAGCAAGTCAAAGTATATAACTCGTAAACAAGTTATGTGATTCTTCATTATATATTGTAAATTCTTTCATGCACTTCTTACAATATATTATGCTATCAATTTTTGTATTGTTTTCCTCTTTATTGTTGTTTGTTGGAGGCTTTGTGGGAGACATAGGTCATTCTTATCATTGCTTATTCACTTAAGCAATACGTATTGCAAAAGTATTATATTACATATTTGCTTCCAATGCTATAGATATCAAAATATCTATTTAAGTATATATATTATAAATCTAAATATAATTTAATTTTTTGTAACAAAGAAGTATTAATAATGTTACTGTATTAAGTAGATAATTTTAGAAATATTTTTCATAGGTTTTATTAAGATCTGTAGTCAACAAAAATGGTTCAGGATGGAGGAAGCATTGTTCAATTTGAACCTGTCATGTCAAATAATAACGGATATGACAAAGTATCACATACCTTAGTATTTTATGTTAATGGCAAGGAGGTATGTATATATTGCATACAGTATTTTGAATATTCAAATTTATAATATACTTGTACCTATAGAATATATTCTAACTATAACTGCAATATATTACTTCATGTTTTAAGAATAATTTATAAAATATTTTGTACTAAGATTAACAAATTGTTTGTTAGACGTTACACTTAAATAAATTGCAGAGAGTATAATTACATGTACATTAAACATTGTTTTGACAAAATATAATTTATATCTATTTATGTAGAGAACAAATATTTAAGTTATTTACTAATAATTTTTCAAAGTTAATTACTTAAAATAAAACAAAATTTTGTATTATACCTCTCTATTACTTATTGAATTTTTATAAGCATTAAATATTTCTATTAACACTATATTTTTCACCTAGAAATTAAAGTTTATGTTTTCATAGTTATTATTCAAAATAAATTCTCAAGAAATTGTTTAGACAATTACTTTAACAAAAAATTTTATTTAAAGATTGTAAATATTTGTATGTATATAAAGTTATTTAGTTTAAAATTATTTTTAATATTCTCTAAAATTTTGCATTATCATAATTTTTTAAGGAAAAAGATTTAAAACAAAATGCGAGTTATTTACATTTCTATTTAAAAAATATTCATACGATATTGCAGGTAGTAGACGATAACGTCGATCCAGAATGGACATTACTATGGTATTTGAGGAATAAGTGTATCCTTTTTTTATTTAAAAAATTTAACAAATGTGATTATATTAAATATTCTAAATGATTAATAATAAATTCCCATTCTTTGAAAACCATTTTTACGGAATATTATTTATTATTACGATAATTAAAATTACGTCCTTTATATAGTTTAAATAGTGCTCATGTATAGTCTTCCGTATATAGTGCTTATATATTATTAAAGGTAAATAATCTTTTACGAGGCCTATCAAAATTATTGTAATTTCTTTTTATATATATTTACCATTTACTAATATATTGATGAGTTTCATTTCATACAAAATAATTAAAATAATTAAAATAATTTTTGCGATTATAGTTGAGGTAAATACGAGAATAAATATTTTCTTCTAAAATTAAATTTCGTTGAAATTGTATTTCGTTTTCTAGATAATTAATAATTGATAAAAATTGATTTACCGGATATAAAATAATATTAACAAAATTTACTAAATATATAAAACAGTAGTCGAATAGTGTAATAAAATTAGAAGCTTCAGTAGACTCAGAAATTATTCCGAAATTTACAAACGCAAATGAACATATTTTTAAATGTAGTTTCTTAACTAAAATAATTTAGTACACTTAACTGGCACGAAACTGGGCTGTGCGGAAGGTGGTTGTGGAGCGTGCACTGTGATGATCTCAAAATTAGATCGTGTAACAGGAGCTATTACGTATCCTTTTCAATATTTCTGAATGAAAATGATGGTAAAATAATTTTCTTTGATTAATGAATTACATGCAATTAATCAGACATTTAGCGGTAAATGCGTGTTTGACACCGGTTTGTGCCATGCACGGTTTAGCAGTTATCACTGTGGAAGGTATTGGTAGCGTTAAAACGAAACTTCATCCAGTGCAAGAGCGTATAGCAAAAGCTCATGGATCACAATGTGGTTTTTGTACACCTGGAATTGTGATGTCTATGTACGCGTTGCTACGAACAACGCCAAAACCGAGCATGAAGGATCTTGAAATTGCATTTCAAGGTAAAGCTATGATCACTGTTATATATACTATAAATGTTTATACAACATGTCGATTATAATTTTTTGTTTGTAAGATATTGTATCCTTCAATCGTATATTACATGTACAATTAAGCTAAAAAATACTCTAAAAAATGACTAAAGTTAATTAATAAATTAATTAATAAAAAAAAAATCTATGAGGTATTTTTAGTTATTTTCATTGGCGATAATCAGGAAGTTGTTGATATTAATTCTTTTACGAATTTTAATGTTTATTAAGTTTTGTTTAATCCGTGTGTGCATCATTACTACTACTAATACTAATTTTAGTTAATAAAAATGCTATTTTTGTACTGTCCTTTTTGTTACTGCTCAATTTACGCCTTTACAGAATTATTAAATTAATTAACTCGGATGCGTTGAATCATCGCAAAATGGAAGGATTTGTGGCTGAAGTTCACAAATAATTCTAAAAAATAAAAATAAAATTGATGAAGAAACTGAATTAGCAATGGTAAAATCAAATTTCATAAAATATAAATTAAATTTATGAAATGAACATATTACTGTACATAAAATAATTGTTACAAACAATATAAGTACTCTTTTGCTTAAATGATAATCACATAAGTAAACATGATTTGTATTTTTCAAAGAGAAAGGTAGTATTTCGAAATTCGATTTGTTATAAATTTTAAATATATATTAGATAAAAAAGTATTATATTCAAATTCTGCATTATAATAATAAAATATATTTTTAGAAATATTATTATAACTGACGATTAAAATTTTATCGAAAATGTATATTTGAAATAGATACATATTGATTATTATACCAATATATTCTGTATTTGTAAATTGTTTGCAATAGGCAATTATGTTTTTTAACAAAATGAAACATTTTTTTTCATTTTATATAATCGTCTTGAAGTGTTTGTTTATTTTCAATTTCCTAATTATAGCCATATGCAGTAAAGTACAGATAGAATTTAGAAAAAGAAATAACATTTTTTAAAGTATTCTCAGATTTTTTCAATGCTTTGAATTATTTAAAAATTTATTTTTGTTATTAAAAATTTGTATTATGTTGATTGATGATTTATTTGTAGGAAATTTATGTAGATGCACGGGTTACCGACCTATAATAGAAGCTTATAAAACTTTCACGGAAGAATGGGAAATAATGCAATTAATGTCAAAGGATAAAGAGAGATCTCCGACGAATGCAGAATGTCCGATGGGAGAAAACTGCTGTAAAAGAATACCAATAGCAGAACCCTCAGAAGTTTTTGATTCAAGAGAATTCCGTCCATATGATCCTTCTCAGGAAATTATATTTCCGCCCAAGTTATACGTATATTTTTTTTTTTACTAATACATAACTTTTTGTCTAATTTTGAATTTAGATGTATTAATCAAATATTTTTTTAAATAAATCTAGTTATTGTTATAACATTTCGTTTCAGTAAATGAAATAAACATTTTTTTAGATGTCTCCGTATTTAGATGAAGAATACCTAATAATAAAAGGGAAAAGTGTTACTTGGCATAGACCAAAAACACTTACTGAATTATTGTGTTTAAAAAGCCAGCATCCAAATGCAAAAATTGTCGTAGGAAATACCGAGATAGGTAAAATTTATTTAGTAATTTAAACATCTCAATCATAAGGATAATTATAAGTATAGATAGTAAATATCTTATGTACATTTTTAGGCGTTGAAGTTAAATTCAAATGCCTATTATATCCAGTACTTATACAGCCTACATTAATCAAAGAAATGCATAGTATTGATGAATATTCAAAAGCAATGAATGTGGGTGCTAGTGTTACACTTGTTGAAATGGAAAAATCTTTAAGAAATCAAATTACTTTAAAACCTGGTAAATATTTTATATCTCTTAGATTCCACGTTGTACAAATTAGTAACTCCATATATATTCATAATATTTCATTACTATTATAGAATATCAAACAAGAATTTTTAGTGAAATAGTTAATATGCTTCATTGGTTTGCTGGCAAACAAATCAGAAATGTTGCTGTAAGTTATTTAATCTGTTGTAATGCAAAATATTGAATGCAATTTTTAAACTAAGAATAATTTTTATTTTTTAATAGGCTGTTGGTGGAAATATAATGACTGGAAGTCCCATATCAGATTTAAATCCAATTTTTATGGCTGCTCAAATAAAATTAAATGTTTCAAGCTTAAAAAATGGAAATAGACTTATTCCAATGGATCATACCTTCTTTAAGGGTTATCGACAAAATGTCGTTTTACCGGAAGAGGTTTTGCTTTCAATTCAAATACCATTCTCTGAAAAAGTAAATAAAATGTTGAAGATAATAAAATAGAATTATTATATGTCTGTGAATATTTTACTTTTTTTATTTTCTAGGATCAATATTTTGTTGCCTATAAGCAAGCAAGAAGACGAGATGATGATATTGCTATTGTTAATATGGCATTAAATGTATTTTTTGAACCAGAAAGTAACATTGTTAATAAAGCGTATTTAGCTTTTGGCGGCATGGCACCAACGACGGTTTTAGCTACAAAAACTTGCAACATCATGATTGGAAGGTGTTTTATAAAATTATGTAATATTTATTTTTTGATTATATTATGGAAAAGATATTAATATAACATTGATTTAGAAATTGGGACAATGATCTTCTAGAAACTGTTTATGATTCATTATTGAATGAGCTACCTTTACCAGACAATGTTCCAGGCGGAATGGTCAAATATCGCAAATCGTTAACTCTAAGGTATATAATATAATATATTAAAATTTTATTGAAAAAATTTAATAAAATGAAATTATTTTAATGTAATACTTCTTTTCTTAAATTTTACAGCTTATTCTTTAAAGGTTTTTTACATATAGCTAAAAAACGTCAAATATCTTTGTCAAAAGAAATTGAAAGTGCAGCTGAAGTATTTCACACTAAAGAACCAAAATGTTCTCAATATTATCAAGTGGTAGTTATTACTTACTTTAATACATAAATTATTCTATAATACGTTTTTGGTTGTTAATATTTCAATTTAATTTTTTGTAATCTAATATACTAGATTTCAAATGATCAAGAAATAAACGATTTAGTCGGCAGAACAATTGTTCACGCTAGTGCATTTAAACAAGCAACAGGAGAAGCAATTTATTGTGATGATATGCCGAAGTTCACTGAGGAGCTTTATTTAGCTATGGTTTTGTCTACCAGAGCACATGCAAAAATTTTAAAAATTGATGAAACTAAGGCATTATCACTAGAAGGTGTAATTGCGTTTTATAGTTCGAAAGATATACCCGAAAAGCAACGTTTTGTTGGTCCTATATTTCATGATGAAGAAATTTTTGTGTCAGAAAAGGTATGAATCTTTAGATATTTATATATTTTAAAATATATTAAAATAGATATTTTATATACTAAAGTTATGTATTAGTTAAATTACCAGATTGTACACTAAGTCAAAAAATAAATATTGCTTTGTAAGGTAACTAGTCATGGTCAAGTAATTGGAGTAATCATAGCTATTAGTCAAAGTATTGCACAAAAGGCAGCTAGAATGGTTGAAGTCGAGTACCAGAATTTAGAACCAGTAATCATTTCTATTGAGGTACAGTAAAAATGGAAAGATAAATGATATATTGTTTTATGTTTAAAAGTTATAATAATTTAAAAATAATTCTTATTTTTTTATGAATAAATTTTCTATATTTTCATAAATTGCAGGACGCTATTAAATATCGTTCGTTTTTCAATGATACACCAAAGTGTATAAAAAATGGAGACATAGAAAAGGCTTTTGCTGAATCACAATATATTCTTGAGGGAGAAGCTCGAACAGGAGGACAAGAACATTTTTATCTGGAAACAAATGCAGCTTTAGCGGTTCCAAAAGAAGATGAATTAGAAGTATTCTGTTCGACACAACATCCGTCGGAGATACAGAAACTCATTTCACATGTATTAAATATTCATTCTCATAAAATTGTAGTTAGAACGAAAAGATTAGGTGGTGGTTTTGGAGGGAAAGAATCTCGTACTTTAATACTTGCTTTGCCAGTTGCTTTTGCTGCGTATAAGTAAGTATGTTTACGTACAATGAAATAATGGCCTTTAAAATATAACAGAACGAAGTTACATATAAATTACATTAATACAAAATTTTTCTATTTAATAATTTATTTTTACAGATTAAGAAAACCAGTACGTTGCATGTTTGATAGAGACGAAGATATTATGGTAACTGGAACAAGACACCCATTTTTGCTAAAATATAAAGTTGGATTTAACGATATTGGTATGATCAAAGGGGTCGAAGCCTATATTTACAATAATGCGGGTTACTCTCAAGATCTTTCTTCCCCGGTATATTATTTTTTTATTACTTTCTGAACTGTTTCATTTTTGAAATGTTAAATCCTAGTCATATATATTTGTTTAGGTCATAGAACGTGCTATGTTCCATTTTGAAAATGCTTACAAAATATCAGCTTGTCGTGTATATGGTTTCATATGTAAAACTAACATCCCATCAAATACTGCATTCCGTGGTTTTGGAGGTCCACAAGGAATGTTTTTAGGTGAAACAATGATAAGACATATAGCAGAATATCTAAATAAAGATCCTATTAAGGTATAATTATAATTTGGTATCATATAAGAATAAAATTTGATATTAATAAATTAAATTTGTGATAACAGTGAAAGCTTACTCCCAATAGGTTGCAGAGCTAAATTTATATAAAGAAGGAGATACAACTCATTATAATCAGAAACTTACTAATTGCACATTACAACAATGTTGGGAAGAATGTATTGTATCTTCAAATTACAATGAACGGTTTGTACAAGTTCAAAGGTATAATAAGTAAGTAGAAGCATTGGTTTCCAAAGTATTGTTTTATACTTAAAGATTTTTGTATGTAAAGTAATGTATGGACTCTATTCCCATAGGGAAAATAGGTACAAAAAAAGAGGGTTGGCAATAGTTCCAACGAAATTCGGTATTGCTTTTACTGTAATATTTTTGAATCAAGCAGGGGCACTTGTGCATGTTTATACGGATGGTTCTGTATTAATTAGTCATGGAGGTGTTGAAATGGGACAAGGTTTACATACAAAAATGATACAAGTAACATTTTTTTTTTTTGTATTTTAAAATCGCTTAAATTAATGATCTCATTCCTCATATATTTTTTATTAATGTAACATATTATCATGTCATAATGCGAGATGTATCACAACATCTAGAATTTATATTTTATTCATTTTATGTTCAATGTTTTATCATGCCTTTATTAATGCTATGAATAATATAATTAGTTTATTATATGCACGATAAAATAATTAAATTGTAGTATGTATTTATCTTCATATACTATAGTTCCTTCTTTTTTGTATTTACTATTTAGGTAGCAAGCAGGTCCTTAAAAATAAAGCCAGATAAAATACATATAATGGAAACATCCACAGACAAAGTACCAAATACATCTGCAACAGCAGCTAGTGCTGGTTCAGATCTAAATGGTATGGCTGTCATGGTATGTAAAAGTGATTTGTTTATTTTTTATTTAGTTTCCTTCTGCTTGTTTTACTCTGCTTTATTTAAAAATATGATATTCATCTATATTTTCTATTAATCTGTTTCTATAATTTGTTGTTACTTACATTTCAATTTCTTAAATTACAATCTCTAATTACATAACAATTTTAGAATGCATGTAACGAAATTATGAAGCGATTAAAACCAGTGATAGATAAGAAACCAAATGGAACATGGGAAGAGTGGATAACAATAGCATATATGGAAAGAATAAGCCTTTCTGCTACTGGATTTTACAAAACTCCTGATATAGGATATTCATTTGAAACTAATACCGGAAATCCATTTAATTATTTTACATATGGTGTTGCATGTTCAGAGGTAGAAATTGATTGCCTCACTGGAGATCATCAAGTAAATATAACATATTTTAAACTATTAATATATTTTAGCATACTTTCAAGACAAAAGTCTTAAGAAATTGTACACATTTATATGATTACAGTTTTATACATATTTAGTTATATTTATCAAACATTGATATTTTAGTATTAATATTTACATATAGGTGTTGCAAGCTGATATTGTAATGGATTTAGGTCAAAGTTTAAATCCAGCAATTGACATAGGACAAATTGAAGGAGCTTTTATTCAAGGATATGGTCTATTCACATTAGAAGAAATGATTTATTTGAGAAATGGAGCTATTGCTAGCCGAGGTCCAGGTGCATATAAATTACCTGGCTTTACAGATATTCCTGAAATATTTAATGTTTCTTTATTGAAAGGAGCCTCAAATCCTAGAGCTGTTTATTCATCTAAGGTAATATAAATTCAATCAAAAAAAGGATTAGAAAATTGTTTAAAAAAAAATTATTTATTATTTTTTTTATCATATTAGGCTGTAGGAGAACCGCCATTGTTTCTCGCATCTTCCGTGTTTTTTGCAATAAGAGAAGCTATTAAATCTGCTCGTGAAGAATATGGTTTGAAAGGTTACTTCCAATTAAATGCACCTGCAACTGCAGCCCGTATTCGATTAGCATGCGTTGATGAGCTTACATCGAAGGTAAATTAAATGTTTGGTAGAACAGTATTTATTTAATAAAATATTAAGTACTGTATTTTTATAATTAATTTTTTAATTAATTTAAAATTTATAATGTAAACAATAATTTTTGTATATTTTACGTTACAGATTGCAGAACCAGAATTAAAGTGTCAGTGGAATGTTGTTCCATAAAAATATTTTACTGAATTAAGAAATAAATACCAACATCTGTAATTTTATATGTTTATAAATTGTAGATAATCGTAAATAGTGCAAAATATTCTGTACAAAAATATACTAATTTTACTTATTTATTTTACTTATTTTAATAAAATGTATTTTCAAAATTACTAAAACACTTGTTTAATCTATGAAATAAGTTTTAAAAAAATACCGTATACAAGAAATTAAATAATCGTCACTATGCTCGTTACAACATTTAAAGAATAAAATCAGTCATATATCGTTTCGGATCTGCTTGTGCTGAAATTAAAAGTAAAAAGTCTGCACGTGCTAGCAACATATAGGTTATAACAAAATGTAATTGATTAAGCTCGATCTTATGCAGATAAAATAGAGAAGTGTGCACAAGTATATGTGACGGATGGTAAGGTAGAGAATGTATAAATCGACGAATACACATATGTTATAATTAAAAGAAAAATGAATAAAGTAACAAACAATTAAAGAATGTTATAGAATATTCCAATACGCATAATAAAATTCTGTAATTTTTAAATTCTGCATATTTATACTATTAATTTTATAGTTTAAATTTTATATATAATTTTTGATGATGACTAAATGATTCTTAATGATTAAATACCTTTTTTTATGTATATTCTCATCTTCAAAGCATACTAAGAATATTGTAATGCACTTATCACGAAATGTATTATAAGAGTGTAAGTATACTCATAAATCGCAAAAAATTTATAAATTACTAAATTTATAGTTGAAAGTAAATTATATTTGTTTATAACAAATATTTTTGAATACAAGTTCATAATAGAAGCGAAAAAAATAATAAACTATTGGTTATTATAGTAGAAAAATAATTGTTACTTATTATTGATAGAATCGGTAAAGATCGTGACTTTTCGGCCAATCTTCGGCAAGCAGTCGTTGCCTATATAAAGGCTGCGAGATCATTGAAGAAACTCATTTATCAATTTGACTTCGTATGGAAGAGATCAAAATTTTAAGTACTATTGATCTGAAATGTAATGAGGTGTATGATAGTTGTTAGCTAGTATCATAAATTAGTTATTGATCATTGTCCACTTCACCCATGTTCTACTATTCTATATTATTTAAAATAAAATTTATTATTAATATTATTCATAATTATTTATTACACTAAAGTAATCTTGAATATTAAAATATCTTTTATTTACTTAAAATTTATTTGTAAATTATTTTAGAATATTTTTATCTGAAAACTGGTAAGACTATTATCAATGTAATTATTAATAAAAATTTATTTAACACGTTTACCGTCATGACAGTTACTGGTGATCTTCGTTTTCTTATAGTTGTTAATAGAAAGCTTACTAATCATTATTATTCCTAATTGATTTAAATTCATTTAGGAAAGTTTAACTTTAATATTAATAACTTTATTGAAAAATCCATAAAATATAATAGATTATCTTAGTTTGTGATAAGTATGGATTCGAATACATAATATGTATTGTCTGCAAATTGCAAAACGATAAAGAATAAAATTATTTAAAGTATAATGTTAGGAAAATTTTGTTCATAATATTGAAATTATTTACAAAGCAATTCATTACCAATACTTTAACAATTTTTAAATTTAGCTATGTGCATAACTGTTATAACTGAATAAATTTTTTGAAAGAATAAAGATAAAATGTAAATTTATGTGTATACCAACAAAGTATAATAATTTTTAACGTACTATAATAAAGAACTGTAATAACAGAATTAATGTATGTTTTAAATAAAGTATAAAATTAAAAAAAAAAAAGGAATTCAAAAATGAAATTGAATGTTGAATATGGAATATAAAGGATATGTAAAGTATAAAAATTAGAAATTTAGTATCAGAAAAAATTAAAAGTATAGCACTATTCTAACCATCAACCATTAATTTCAGGTATATGGCTTGAAATGATAAGGTCTCTATTGGTCTGAGCATCTCTACTTCGTGACACTTCTAGTAGAGTGCTCCATCATAACATATCAACAAGACCACTATATGGAGAAGAATATTTTACGAATGTACCTTTGCTCAATTTTCGTGACCTATTAAATATTTTGTTCAATAAAATATCTTACAATATTAGTGTTCTGTAGTAGTGTTCTGTAAACATTTGTTAATATTTAATAATTTTTAACATTAATTATATTAATTATATCATAGTTCATAAATCTCAAGTCCTCGTTTTATTTCCTGTCTTTTACGATATAGTATTAATCTTTATCTTTTAAATCCAACTAAATAAGAAATAATTTTGATAACTATATTATAAAAATATACTTTTACTACTGTTTTCCATATCTGTAGTGTGAAGTTGTTTAACATTATATATCTCTAAGTTAATACCTATTGTAATCATTGTTACAGGGTTTTTAACCATACACCTGTTGCATGATGTTCCCGGATAAAGAACAAGTGATTACTATACGTTTATCATGTGCAGAACAAGGATTGTATTCTGTTGCATGGTGATAACATGACATATAGGGAAGCCAAACGTTACAGGTGTCTCTGCTCGACAATACGTCCTTTAATATTTTCGATACTTGCTGAAAATATTTTTAGTTAATATATCTGACTATAGCATTTTACTACAATATATGCTAAATAAAATACAATATGCTCACCCCTCATTTGTATTCCATTTCCAATGAAAATCAGGTTCTCCAACTGTTAAAAAATCAGAAAATCATAATTACCTATTAATGCAGACAACGATACTTTGTGTTACTCATATTTCATGTACATTACCTTTAAAAGACCATTTATTCGTTGAAACCATTTCATCGAGTGGAATTTATTTAAAAGCATTGCCATGAATAAAATTGATCGATCCGTACGAAACAGCATTCGATGCAAATACTGAATCTCGTATACACGGACACAATTCTATTCGAATAACGGTCTAGATAAAAATTCATCTGAATAGCTCGCAGCACCGTGGGTAACAGTGGTGGGGATGATGTTGTTAGGGAGATCGCTGCCCGTGGCCGATACCAGAGGTCTGTTCGCGTTCACGTTCAGTCGGTGCGTGCTAGCGGCTCGTGTCGCGTGTTTTCAGTTCACTTCTTTCTTCGTCGTCGTCCTCGACACACGATCCGCCGCTTCGTTCTTCTCCACGCGCGTTTCGTCTACGGTTCTCCCTGTACAACCTTCGAATTCCCCGTTGAAGTATCACGGTGTGACGTCGAGAAGTGTCAGAGGAGACTCTGCGGTTCCGAACAACCGATATCGATCCTTGGGACAGCGATCGCGAATCGAGAGGTAGGTTCGTTTCTACAGCAGGTGCCATGCTAGTCGAGAAACACGTGGACCAGTCGATTACTCGATAACAGCGGTGCTTTCTCTCGTACACTGTGTATATGCCGCGTAGAGATTCAGTCATGATAGATAGACACAATAGATAGGTCATTGGTCAAGAGGTTGCGTTACGATCGCTATTGGAAAAGTAGGAGGGTGTGAAAACCCTCCTTAATGGTAGTTCGCGCGTTCCGCGGTTTTGGAGGGAAATGTTCCAATTGGTCGTCGGTGACGTGACAATTTGCAATAAAACTGACGATCCGTTTCGTACATATCGAAGTTTTCAAATATCGTTGCACAATTGCGTTTTCGCGGTTCGAACGTTCTTTTTATCACAGAGAAATGTAACGTATCGAGTTGAAATTCGTGGAAACGATCTATTGTTTGTTTGTCGAGTATATCTTTGGTAGTGAACAAGATTCGATTGGCAGAATATTTCAATATTCGGGTATCACTTCGAAGAAATGAATATAAAATGTCGATAAACGGTGATTGAAAAGTAAAAGTGCTGCATGCGGTACGATGACTTTTTGCATAGTAAACGGTAAGTGAAGGATTGTTTCGCACCTTGAGTGACTCGAACGAAGCGAATTGAGTATGCAATCGTGTCAATAATTCTTAACAGTGGCTATTGAAGAATCCGCGCGGAAAAAAGTTTAGATTTGGAGCTTCGTAATCGCGCCGCGACCTTATGTAATATTTATATTCTTTTTTTATTTTTAGTACACAATGCTAGTCCCAGGCGATCATAAATTTCCCTTGTATCATTGACATTGACAATCGAAGCGTAGCGCGATTTTTGGCGCGGAAATTCAATCGCGGTAAATTTCAAATTCCTTTTGGTACTCCATCATATATTTTATACCAATTTCCGCCATTTTAACGTACGTTACACGCGACAGTTACAAAGTTCTAACGGTGTACATATTACTTAATTTGCTTCTTAGCATTTATGTAATAAAATTATCGATAGCGAAATCGTTTATTTCGAAAGAATGATACGTTCTAAAAAATTTTTTCTTCGTGGATCTTAAAATATCACAGTTATTTTATAAAATTAGAAAATTAATAACTACGTTGATTAGATTATCTTTATGGAAAAAAATCATGTCTCTGTGATGAGAATAATATACTGGTAACGTTTTTAATGAAAAAATTTAATTTTTTCATTCGGTTGAAAATTTTTTATGAACTTGGGTCCTGTTAGGAACTAAAAATTTCTATTAATCTTTAATAATTTCTAATAATTTCTAATAAATTCTAATAATTTCTAATAAATTCTAATAATTACTCTGTGACTCATATACTAACAATTATTATTTTAAACAGCATTTTGAAATATATTCCTCCCGCATGAAGACCATTTTCCCACGTGCTCCCAGCATATTGCTAATAATATTGCAAAACTGTCTTCGTCGATGTTTACATACCACGGCGCAACACAGGAGGTCTCAGGAGCCCTCGTATGGTATTAACAACACAATAGAGAACGTTCCAAAGCCGATACCAATCTGAGTTTCATTCAACGTGCTCCAAAACGTAAGCCTAGGTCATTAACTTGAACTTCATCGCTATTCACTATACACTCCTTTCACCGATCACTCATTCATCCGTTGTTATTATTATAACATTTACCGCTTAACGTTTAACTTATCCTTATTTACCAGGTCCCAACGACATCTTGGAAATACGAAAGATTATCTACTATCACCAGATTCGGGTTTCCCAGTTGGTTAGTATTTAAATCCCACGAATTTGGGTAATAAAATTTTATCGCCGAGTCACGATTGCAAAGAAGTTGGAGACCAAGGTTACCAAGGCGGATCGATCGATCTTTTTCTCTCCTTTTTATTTAGACGTTTCGTGGTATCCCGAAAAATAAGGGAGACATTCAACAGGATGGCTGGGTTAAGTCTGTTTTCGTTCGCGTTATTTTCGTACTGGTATTCCTCGTGCGTACAACGTCTCTGTAAACTCTCATTTTTTCTGCCCGTTTTTTTCTAATTTTTGCCATCGACAAGAGTGTCTGCCACGTTGAAGGAAAGGTCAACGACGATACTGAACACGAGACACGGATATCTGTTCGACTTCTCATTGAGTAAAATTTCTATGTGCACATCGTGGCTCGAGAAACTTTGGTTCTTGGCTTGGGGTTGTTTCGACGAAAGTTGAATTAAAAGTTGAAGTTGCATAGCCTTTTTCTAGATGAAAATTTTCCTTGCGTTCCTGTGGATCCCTTTGTATGGATTTTTGTTTGTTTCTCGTGGTCTTGTAACTTTGAGTAACAGTAATGCTAGAATAATAATTTTATACGTGTACGTTCAAAATTTTTTAATTATTTTATCAGTAGATCATACTTTTTAGAAATGTATATTTCTAATTATTTTTCTTTTGTTTTTGTTTGTGTTTTTAGGTATTTAAGAATTTGGATTTTCGTTTGTTTAAATACGTCGCTGATTTTTGTAATAAGAAGATCAAAAGGAGTAATTGGTATAAAATTAAAATGTTATTTTTCGCTGTTTATTTTGCAATATTTTTTGCAATTTTAGCAAAGAAACAAATCTCCACTGATTACTTCTTTGAAATACTGGAATTCTCCTTGACTTTAATATCATCAGTAGTAAAAAACGAACGTTAATCTGCAGTGGAAACTAGATTGAACTCATTTTTTCAGATTTGTGTTCATATCTATGTAAAAGAGAAAAAAACACCTCGGTTATTATTGTGCTCAATTGGTTTTATTATTGTTACTAATTGTAGTATTTTTATTCCACTTTTTGGGATAAAAGTCCATAATTTAGGGCTCGATGATTTTACTAGCATCTGAAGCAACGTTATCTTCGAATTATTTACGAGAATTCGAATAAATTACTTGTAAAATAGGTTCGGACAGATAAGATTATTTGGTGCTAATGCCAACTTTTGCTAATAGCGAAACAAACGTTTATCACATCGTCGAGTATCATAGTTTGCACGAACTTTGAGAAAAGATTACGAGAATCGGAATGATATAATGTTCCTCTTCTCGAATAATGGTATAATATTGTATCGAATCACACGACGTTATCGTATTAAATGACATAAATCCACAATTTTTCCAGAGATTGTTAGAAAAATTTGATTCAAGTCCTGATTAAAACCAATACATTTGCTCTTGTTTAATTACGTTTCCAATACTTATATTGACTAAAGATTACTTCATCGAGCAAGTTGCAAAAATTGCATGGCAATAATATTCATTTTCTTATGGTTTCTTTTTTAAATCTTCAATTTTTCTGATATTTTATATATTTTAAAAATGTTAATATTTCTCTACCAATGTCATCCTGCACCAATTGATTTAAATGTATTTAATCATTCAGATAAAAATCAGTTTGAAAGTTTTTTAAATTTCAAAAATTCCTAAATAGCTTACTTTTATATACTCGTTTAGGATTTCTAAAATTCTGAATTGATTTACTTCTTGTTAAGTTTACATTTATATTTTAGGTAATTTATTCACGTTTACTGAAGATTGTCAAGAGTGACTTAAAATAGTAAAAAGGGATCGTTTAAAGAGGTAAAAATTCCCACTAATTCCATTGTTTATTGGAACAGGTTGGTTTCGCAAAAATCACAATTCCTCTTCGCCGCTTGTATCTTTTCTTTTCATTTTGGCGACTCCGCCTATAAATTAGTTGCATTCTCGTGTATTAACATCGAAGGCCGTAAATAAAGGTTCAATGAGCTTCGCGGCTTCTTATAATCAGACCCCGAACTTAATTAAAAATCGATAATAACAGGCGGAAGTTAGCTGACGCGTTTTCGAAAGAGAAATCATGTGTCATTTTGTCACATTCCAGTTTTATTCTCCCTTTTTTCCTTTCTTGCAGTTGGTAAACAAGTCGTCAATGAGTGTTGTTCATGTTTCTCTCAAAGTCGGTTTGATTGATCTCGTCTTTTTTTATCTCTGAAATATTCAAATATCATGGAAATTGACTTCTTTTTCCAGTGTTCTTTTTTTTTTCTTTTAGAAGATTTTTCTTATTTTATACCACGAATGAAGAGATTTCAAATAAGTAATTTCTATTTTGGGCAAAAAGAAATTACTATTTCTAGGATTTTAACAAATTTTTATCCATAGAGTAACATTTTATTTAAAAAGTTTGGCTTATCTGCTATTGTTAACTTCTTTATTATTCTCAATTTATTTACTATTATTAAAATACTTTTCTAAAATTTGATTACAATCAATTTACTTAATATAGTTTAAAATATTAAAAATATTTTTCCAGAACTTAATCGCAATTACCCGAGTCAGGAAGGGAATGGACCAGGAATTTCATACCTCTCCCATAAGGACAAGCTTTATGGCCTCTCATAAGCCCGAATTAGCTCTCATTTTATAAATAGAACCGTCAATTAATTGGACCGTCGATGAAAAACCGAGGTATGATAAACAAATTTGATTCGAGGAGCGGCAATTTAGTCACGACAGAAATTCCCATTAAAAGTCAACATTTTTCCATGTCGCGCTGATATTTATGTATGCCAATAAATTATACACATATGCGACTCAATTTTCTTGCAATTTGTTTCGCATGGAATGAGCCGAGTCTCGGTGCTTCGAAAATTTTTTTCTAAAACGAAGGATAACAAGTCTTTCACGTTTCCTTATAAGATCGATCGATAAAACATTATCTGCGATGATTATCTTTCGTCCTGCTGGTTGCGTGAATTTATGGATCCCTATGGTGGAAAAATGTAGGAAGCATGGTACTTGGACGAATAAATTCGGTGATGGAGCAGTTATTCTGGAATCAGGTTTGGTTCTTCTTCCCCCAAAGTTTCGACTCCCTGGTAGATCTGATTGTTTTGCTTCCCATTCATTGCTGTTATTACAATTCCAGTCTTCTTTCCAGACATTTATTTTCGGCTCGAATATTGTACATACGGTGAATCACAAAATTATCCCCTAACTTGTTGACTCTACGAGATCGGTGTTTGTTTAGAACAAACAAATGGGATCTTTTTAATGGAGATGTATATCGGGTTGGTTAAACTTTATTAAGAAGCAGCAATTTGGTATGGCAAGTTGGGACCGAGGTAGACGTATTTTTAGCGGTACTGTGGGGTTCATTTATTATTATCCCATAAAACTTTTTAGCGATAAAATAAACTGGGATTGGGAATAGTGTTGGGGCAGGGATTGAAGGAAGGGGATTGAGAATTTTGTTATAAAAGTGAATATTATGTATAGATTTGATACTTTGCATTCGATATTGAAGCATTTTTATTTATTATTTTCCCATACAAATTTTTAGTGATAGGATATACAAAGATAGGGGGTAAAATTGGTTTAATTGGAGTGAAATTTGAAGGAAAGGGAATGGGAATATAGAAACTGGGATTGAGAGCAGGGTTGGGGTAGGGATTGAAGAAAGAGGATTGAGAATTTTGTTACAAAAGTGAATATTATGTATCGATTCGATACTGAAGCATTTTTATTTATTATTTTCCTATACAAATTTTTAGTGACAGGATATACAAAGATTGAGGGTAAAACTGGTTTGATTGAAGTGAAATTTGAAGGAGGGGGAATGAGAATATTGTAATAAAATTAATAATCAAACGCAGTCGAAGATTTCTTCTTTATAGAGAAATAGCAAGTCAAAATATTTCTATTATTTATCAAAGTTATTGGTCTGTTTTGAAACATAATATTAAAAGAAATTATACATTGATTTATTAAGAAGATTTTTGGTGAAATAGTAATAGAAGAATTCTGATCTATTTTTATCTTTTTTAGAATTGACCTTCTGTACTTGTTGGCTTCTTTACTACACAGAAATGAAATTGTATAGTCAAGGGAAGAAATAGAGAAATAGAGCTCGAAAGGAGATGCTATAAATCATCCTGTAAAACTGTCTTATTTCACCATTTTATGTATTATTACACCATTTTAATCTCAACATCGACCAGTAGCCCTTACAACTTTATTAAACTTATCTCCCAAGAAGACGGAAACTTATCTCTCAAGTACAAAGGGTTCTAAACCTATAGAACCGAATATAAATTTAACCTCCCATAGACCTACTTTCAAGCAAGATTAAGAACAAGGAATCAAACAGAAGTATCACGAAAATGCCAAACAAAGAATGGAGTAAATTTCCTAGCAGTTGAAAATCAAATAAAAATCCCATAAATCCATCGTGTGTCACGAAACTTAACTCTTCCACGTGCGGAGATTAGATTACAAGAAGAGGAGAGAAAAAAAAGGAAAAAAGAAGGAAAGAAGAAGAGATTACGTAAAATCTTCGAAAACGCAACGACGTGCGAATTTGAGAGCGTGCACCGTGTCGGTTCTCCGGTTCCTAGGCACGGATCTTGGTGTTTCGACATTACGCGACGAAGAGACCTTCGTAAGCAACGAGACCGGCTCGTTCGTCGCCGATTTTGCATTCCGAAGCATTGCGAAGTAACGTGACACTCCATCGCTGATCTAAGATCCGAACGTGTCCGTTCTGAATTCGTTAATATCGACTACCGACTCGATTCGTGCTCGGTGTTCCTTCTGCTTCTTCCTCTTCCTCGATCCTAGACGATTGTACAGCATTATGCGAGAGTCTGAGGCCATCCGCGTCAACCGATTAAGGACCAAACATAAAAGTACGGCTATTTCTAAGTTCTCGGTTAAATTTCTTTCTTTCATCAATTGTAACGATTTTAATAATTGTTTTAATTCATCCGTTTGAGTAATATATTCTTAAGTCTAATGAAATGAAAAAAGATTGTTAATTTTGTAATTATAAAGTTACAAAATGTCGCGTTTATGTAGTTTGAGACCATAATGATGATTGGAGATAGCTTTAGAATATATTTGATGGTTTTAGATACTTGTTTGGGTGCTTTGGTTTGTGAAATTTTTGGAATATTGTGATAGATGATTTATGGAGTTTATTCAGTATTTTTGGGGAACTTTTTAGGTTTAGATATTTTCTGAGAGTATTGTGGTAGGTGGAATATACTTGCATATATTTATTATGGTTTTCTGTTAGAAATATTGAGATGGAAAGAGGTGTCTGAATGTTTTTTAAGGAATATTCAATGTCCTTAAATAGTTCCTTCATCTTTGGTTCCCAAAATTTTGAAGATATCACGAGAGGCCCCATGAAGGTATCGAAAAAGGGTTTCTAGAGTTTCTTAATTTTAGAAGAAAATAAAAATTCCCCCTATTTGGTTCCCAATTTTTGTTTAAATACCATAGCAAAGAGAAGTTTCTATACCCATTTAAGAAAAGAATTGGTATTCTCTCCATGGCTTTCCTTGGTCCATAAATTTTTTGGATGTGTCACGATGAGTAAGGATGTCTGGAACATGAGACCGTTTAGAAAAGATTCGAAAGCTGAATAGAACAATCTTTATTGGCAACAGATAGCGTAGACATGGTTGATGAATGAGTAGGGAAATTTTCTTGCGACAAAGTTGAAATTGAAGTTGAGTTTGCAGATCTTAGTGACAGTTTAATCCGGCGTCAGGGTCAACGCACGATAAGGAGACAGTACGATATCTAAGAGAGCTTTTATATTAAGGTCCAAACCGGTGTCGTCGTTTTATTTTTAAAGTTTTTCAGTAGTATCGTACGATGCGCGATACAACCGAGCACATCGCGTTACTTATCTGTCTTTACTCTGAGAAAGTGATATAGTTGTCATCTCAAATGATTAGCAATTATTTCGCAATATTTTTGACGCCACCTTTACGATTTTAGTATCTGTCGATCCTGTCTATTTCACGTTTCAATTTACCATACAAAGGAAAGGAATAAAAATGGTTGAAACATTTTTCACCATAAGCTATTCAGTATTTTTCATAAGCAACAGGTCTATTCGATAATGTAGTAATATTTCCTTTCATCCCCAATTTTTATAATTTTAGAAATTGAATCTTTATTAGTCAGTAATTTATTAATATCTTTCATCAACCAATATTACCATAAATAATTCCATAATATAGGAAAATGGTAACAAAGCTCTACATGCTATTTTCTCAAGAATTTTTCTCTTTCAATAATAATTCCTGATACACCTGACTTATAATTTTCGAATTTTTAGTTTCTTAATTTTTCAATTTATTGTATAAAAAGGACGTACAGAAATTATTAAAAAATTTTCTGTCATAAATGCTGCAATGTCTTCAATGACAACATGGCAATGTTTCATTTCATCCCCTATTTCTATAATTTTAGAAATTGAATCTTTATTAGTCAGTAGTTTATTGGTATTCTTCGTCATCCAATGATCTATAAATATTCAATATTACCATAAATAATTCCATAATATAGGAAAATGGTAACAAAGCTCTACGTGCTATTTTCTCAAGAATTTTTCTCTTTCAATAATAATTCCTGATACACCTGACTTATAATTTTCGAATTTTTAGTTTCTTAATTTTTCAATTTATTGTATAAAAAGGACGTACAGAAATTATTAAAAAATTTTCTGTCATAAATGCTGCAATGTCTTCAATGACAACATGGCAATGTTTCATTTCATCCCCTATTTCTATAATTTTAGAAATTGAATCTTTATTAGTCAGTAATTTATTGGTATCCTTCGTCATCCAATACTCCATAAACATCCAATATTACCATAAATAATTCCATAATACAGGAAAATGGTAGCTCATCGTGCTATTTTCTCAAGAATCTTTCTGTCCCAATAATAATTCCTGTTACACCTGATTTTACGCCAATCAAATATGGCAATCAGATCGGTACTCGGAATCTTCGAACGTGTCTGAAATTCAATAAGACACTTAGATGCTCGTATCCGTAGCACAAGGTTACCATTTTCAGCATTTGCATTGGAAATTTATTTCTAGATAAAAAAGAAAGTCTAACGAGGACTGCTAGGACGTAAAATGGAAAACTCTATTTATCATTTGAATAAATGTATTTTTACACCGTACGGCTGAATGTTGTTCTGCCTGAACGCCAGTAGAATGGCACGGGTTTTACGTCATCGTCACTGCAACCATGGGATGCTTCGCCTTGTGAACGCTCGGGACCGCCTTTTTGCATACTATCCGTGAAAATGTTGAACGGTGCCAGGTCAGAATTCCGCCAAGGACAGTCTCCGGGTGCTTCTTTCAATCGAGAGTGATCAAGAGGCGCAATGTCCATGGAAAATTTCGTACTCGGTGCATCTAGATAAGCGAAGGCTCGCTGCAAGATTCTTGCGGACTTTCAACAACGTCCCGATACCCTGTTGCCTCTAAAAATACGCTCACACGTGAAGAACTCGCCGATTCATAGGAGAACAGCATCCTGAAAGTGTCTGAAAATAATCGAACAACTTTGCACTACTTTTGATTGATTTATCTCTCACTGATTTATCAACGATTGGACAATTTCATTATTCTTGATTTATGAAACAAATCTGTCTTCAATGTCGAACATTCTTCGAATGCTTTTGGAATTTTATCATAGGAAGATAATTTATTTCTTAGAAAATTATACAAGTATTTAGGAAAATTGAAAATCGAAAATTGAGAGAAATTGGCAAAGTTTCATACGAGGGTTTAAAAATTGTTTATGGAGATTCTTCACATTTTTGTGCTATTATGTAACAGAATTATTTTGTATTTTCTTTATCAAGAGATAATTTGTTTGTTAGATAATTTATTATATAGGGAGATAATTTATTGCCTAGAAAATTATGCAAGTATTTGGGAAAATTGAGAGAAATTGGCAAAGTTTCATATGAGGTTTTAATTTCACATTTTTGTTATGTAATAAAATTATTTTATATTTTCTTTATCAGAAGATAATTTGTCTGTTAGATAATTAGCTAATTATCTGAGAAAATAATTCTTGATTGCAAGTGTGAAGAAATAAATATAGAGTTGACAAAGCTTTATATTTTGGTTTCTAAAATTTATGTAAAATTTTTGTATTATTATGCATTAGGCTAGTTTCATTTCTTCGTTAATTTTACAAAAATTTCTTTTACACTCTAGTTCTCAGGTTTTAGGAAAATGGTACCGAATAAATCATCTTCTCCGTTATGTTTCAGATGCTCATCTTTAGCACTCCATTGTCTCGAACATTTTTGATCGTCATGTTAGATCCACTTTTCGTCTCGAGTGATGATTCATTTTAAAAATGGATCCTGTTTATTTCTCCGAAGTAACGAGATGGTTACTCCGTGCGTGTAAACTTCTGTGTATCGGCTGGCTCACACGGAAGCCATTTGTCCATTTTCTTTACTGTTCCTATTTGATCCAAGTGGCGAATAATGGCTCACTTTCATCCGAAACGCTATTTCTCTTTCTGTGTCATGGATTATTAATATCTTTTGGAAGATCATTGTCCATGGCATTTCCCAACCTTTCCCTTGACTCACTCTCTACGAAAAAATCACCAATGGACGTAGAATTATTCTAACATTTATTTAACCTTCTCCAGATACTAAATTTATGCGTCCGGCCATTCTTGATGCACTATTTTCAAGCTTAAATTCATTGTCAGGAAAATAAAATTATACAAACACTTCAATAATACGCGATAGTTCGGGGTAATCCAACTTTCCTGCAGAAATTTCACCGAAATTAATTCTTTTGTTGTGGTACACTCAAAAATTTAAGTCTTCTTGGTACACGAACGAGAAATTTAGTTTAATACGTAACTTATTTAAATATATAAATAAAAAATTATTAAGTTATT
>NW_016909275.1:1157517-1262300 GCF_001483705.2 Eufriesea mexicana | reverse complement strand
ATAAAATAATAGAAATAATAGTAATAAAAATAATAAAAATATTAGAATAGAAAATTGGGCGATTCTATATTATACAAAGAAATATTTTTGCATCTTTAACCCTTTATACTACAATGAGTATAACTCGTTCACGAATTCCTCGTAGTAAACCTTAGGATTGTAAGCTATACTAATCTCGTTTCCATAATTATATTTCACACGTTTCGAGTGCACAGAATTCGAAGAATTTCTACAATTTTTACCCAATTTTATCATGGATGGAATTAATAATAATTATTTCGGAATTAATAATAATTTTATCGTGATTGACTACAATTAAATGCTACTTCAATGTACAATTTTTCATAATTAAATCGTGGTGTAAGAGGTTACTAAATAATCAGACACAACATTCTCGTACCACGTCGAAAGGATTAATATCTCACACACGAACGTATTCCTTTTTAACCTGATCGACAACAATTATCGATAGAAGAGAATTAGAAAATTCAATATTCGAAATTAGCCTTTCGCACCGAAACCCTGGACAAACATTTCACGTGTCTCAGGCAGACACAAACGGAACACTGTAATTTTCGAGACTCATCTCTAAGAGCTGTCCTAACATCTAATAATAATCGTTTGAGCATGTTCGGAATACCATCAAACCTAAACGCGGTCGAAGAACGGTGAAAGAAAGCCGTAACTATCTCGTGTGCGAAAAGAAAATTTTCGGCACGCGAAAATTTCAGCCGCTGTCTCTGTACATAATAACACAGTCCGACATTGGCTTGTCGTAAAATCGTATCGAGATTCGTTTCCGCGAATTTCCCACTCGTTATAGCGCCGATGTGTTTACGCCAGACGGCTTGCGAAAGACGGTCGTGGCACGTTCGAATTTTATTCGATTCGCCGGAACGTGGCCGCGGCATGCGAATTGAAATTTAATGAACGCCGGTCATTCGTGGATCATCGAGCGATACTCGCACGGATCGCGGGAGGATCGTGGACCGCGCGTGCAAGATTTAAGTTCCGGTCGTGTGCACGTGTTCGCGCGCCGCGAGTGTATTTACGACGCTCGGCCGACTCGCGAATTTGCCTAAACGATTTTCGCATGCCTCGTTTAGAAATGGGCGTGTCTCGTGCCGGTGTGGATACGAGACGAAATTGATTTCGACAATTTCAGATCCTTTTGTCGTTGTTAATTTTTATTTGGACGACTCGAGATATTCCTGTCTTTGTTAATTTTTATTTGAGCGATTTGAGGCCTTTCTGTGGATGTTAATTTTTATTTGGCCAATTTGAGATTTTGCTGTCGTTGCTAATTTTTATTTGGTCGATTTGACACGTTTTTTTAGTTGCTAATTTTTATTTGGGCAGTTTGAGATTTTGCTGTCGTTGTTAATTTTTATTTGGTCGATTTGACACGTTTTTTTAGTTGCTAATTTTTATTTTGAACGATTTGAGATTTTGCTGTCGTTGTTAATTTTTATTTGGACGACTCGAGGTCTTCCTGTCTTTGTTAATTTTTATTTGGGCGGTTTGAGGTCTTTCTGTCGATGTTAATTTTTATTTGGGTAATTTGAGATCTTTCTGTCTTTGTTAATTTTTATTTGGACGATTTGAGGTCTTTATATCTTTGTTAATTTTTGTTTGGGCGATTTGATACATTTTTGTAGTTGCTAATTTTTATTTGGACGATTTGAGATTTTATTGTTGTTGTTAATTTTTATTTGAACGATTCGAGGTCTTTTTGTCTTTGTTAATTTTTATTTAGGCGATTTGATACCTTTTTGTCGTTGCTAATTTTTATTTTGGACGATTTGAGATTTTGCTGTCGTTGTTAATTTTTATTTGGGCGATTTGACATATTTTTGTCATTGCTAATTTTTATTTTGACTATTAGAAATTTCGTTGTCATTGTTAATTTTTATTTGAAGGATTCAAGATCTTTCTGTCTTCGTTAATTTTTATTTGGACGATTTGACATGTTTTTGTCGTTGCTAATTTTTTTTTGGACGACTTGAGATCTCCCTATCGTTGTTAATTTTTATTCGAACCATTTGAGGTTTTGTTATTCTTGTTAATTTTTAATTTAAACAATTTGAGATTTTATGATTATTGTTCATTTCTAATGTAGGTATTTCATACTGAGATTAATTGTGTGTTGAAGGTGTATCGAGGTGTATTAGAAGTACATAATTGTGTTGTGATTGGGGACTGTGTGTATTGCCCATTAAGTATCGTAAGTTACTGATTGGATTTTAATATTTAATTAAGTCGAATCTTTGAATAAAATTCCTGCATGGAATATTCCTAGATTTCCAACAAATATACCCAACAAGGAATTGAATAGTAATTGCTAAATGACACCTGTTTCAGAGTATCCTCAGCTCCCCAATGATTTCGTCATTATCGCAAGCAACGATTGGAAGTAGAATAGAATGATGCGAGCAAGGTGTCGATAATTCGTAATCCACCAGCTATGATCGACGGAGGCTGTTGATTAAGTCACAGTTATAAATCGAAGCAGTTAATTGAATATTAATGACGACAGATACGTACAACTAATAATACATTCTATAAACGATTACGACTGCCGCTCCAAGTTTACGAAAGCAGAGACAAAGTTTGTAATGCGGAACTTTGTGAAATAAGTCTGGAAAGTGCAACGACTCGACGCGAGCTGGTGAAAATTGCAAAGGCATTGCGTTACAAACGGATAAATGATTGACAGAAAATACCGCAGGCCTGAGGTACATCCCCATAAATTCTTCGGCAACATTTCCTTATGTAAATTGCCAATAGGAGAATATGTCGTATGCATCGAATGTGGTCAATCTTTCAGGACAAGGAAGGTTTATTAGGCTCATATTTTCTGCTCATTTTCGTGTCTCGTCGCTATCAATGGCGACAGCACGAGCTTTAACACTATGGAAAAGTCATCAATTTTATTCGACGAAGATTAGATTGAATTACGAGGAAAATTCATCAAATTCGCCCCTAAATTGCAGACGGACAATTCCTATTTCATTCTTGAGATATTCTCCATGATTCCACTCTTTATATAATATAGTAATAGGAAAATGAAAATTAGTCTGTGATGTTAGTAATTAGTAATTGTTAAATCATTTTTGCTAGCTTAAGTATATTATACCAATTCATTATACTGGTAATACTTCTGTAGTAGTTTAAAATATTTTTCCATAGTTTTAAAAATATTTTTAGCAATTTTTACTGCCATATCAAATTTATATCTCTATTCATATATTTGCAATCCATATAAAAAGGGATGCAAACTTCATTAGAGTACTCTATAATAATTTCTCATATATTTAATATTTTTATAATACTTCAAAATACCTGTATATGATTTCTAAAATATTTTTATCAATTTTTAGCTTTATACAAAATTTATACACCCATCTGCACATTCGCAAGACATAGAAATGGAAACAAAATTCCCATAACGATAACCACTAGCAAATCTGCTACCAAAAATGAATAAATTAATTAATAACCACGTATACGAGCTAGTACATGGATTCGAACAGCGATCTACCGAAAAATAAGAAAAAATCGGACTAGTGGAAATAAAAAGGAGTCAACGACTGGCTTACAGTGCGAAAACACGAGTATTGGAATGAAAGGTGTGCAAATGAAAATGGACATTCGACAACGATGGAAGAACCGAATATTTCGCAAGTATGACAGTGGACGGTGATCAGCTCGCGTGCACGCGCTCACGAGGAGCCGTGTGTCAGCACGTTGTGTCGGCAGACAGAAATTCGCAGACAAAGATTGATCGATCGATGGATCGGACTAGGAAAGGTACGCGACAAGAATAGTTTGACCCAGACCTTAAGTGACTGGCGAGGTCAGCAGCCGACGTCGAGCGCCGCTTTTATATTTCACTCGGCGACGTCGTCGTCGTGGCTGCTCGTGGCCGCAGACACGCCGTACGCCTCTGTAATGCTCCTCTCTAGCTTTCATTGCCGGCGCGCGTTTATGTTGCCCGGTGATAGCACCGCGGCGGAGGCAAGTATAGCGGCCACTATGTTGCACGCAGACCGCAGAAGTACATACGCGTTTTGCTGCTTTTATTCAGCTCGTTGGACTCGTCGATTTTCTGCCGCGATAGCGCGCCAGCCGACTCGGCTGGGACGCGAGTTCGTTAGGCTGGCACTGTCCGTCGATGGCACCGAACGTCCCTCAATGTTCGATAATGTTTGATAATGTTTCACGACGTTTGTCGGTGCAGTCCGCTTCGACAGAGATGAGAAACTCGCGCTAAGGGCGATGCGATCGAAGAATATTCGATGTTTGCTTGTGTTTAAGAATGTTTGAGAAATGTTTGGTGATGTGTGACGATGTTTGTCGGTGCCCTGCGCTTCGATAGGGGCAAGAAACTGGTGTTAGAATCAAAGGAATGGTACAGTCGAAGAAAATTCAGAGTTTGGTTGCATCTGAGAATGTTTGATAATATTTGGTAATGCTTGGTAATGTTTGACGATGTTTGCCAGTGCCATCCTCTTTGATAGAGGCGAGAAACTTGCGTTAGGAGCAAAGGAGTGGTACAGTCGAAGAAAATTCAGAGTTTGGTTGCATCTGAGAATGTTTGGTAATATTTGGTAATGCTTGCTAACGTTTGACGATATTTGTCAGTGCTGTCCACTTTGATAAGGTCGAGAAACTTTCATTAGGAGCAAACAAGTGGTACAATCGATAAAAATTCGACGTTTGATTTCGTTTAAGAATGTTTCATGAAGATTAATAATTATCATCGCTCGTTAGTGGTGAATCTTTTTACGTTTGCGTACCAGAAATTGTTTATAGGAGAAGAGAACTTTTAATAGGAAAGATTATATAAAATTTTTGCAGAAATGAATTTATAATTAATGATTTTAGAAATTGAGGTAGAAGATTGTGAAGTTATCATGAACAGGATAATTGTTACGTGGAAATTAGCGACAGTTATTTACTAGTGAAATTTTTACTGTTATACGTCTAGTATTGAATGCTTTATATCCAGTTCAGTGGTTCTCAACTTGCAGTATGTAGGATTTTTCCAGACGATACATCAGCTGAACTAAAAGTATACTGAAAACTAGATTTATTGACCATTTTATTTCACAAATCACGCAATTCCAACCAAAATTTTACTCAAGTAGAACAATTGAAAAACAATTTCTTTCAATTTCTTTGCATTTTCTAATATTTAACAGTAATATTGTCATATAAAAGGCGAAGCACTTTTTTAATTATAATACCAGAAAAATTCCTAAATTCTATAAAAACGAATCGAAGACAGTCAAACGTTTTCTCCACCTTCAAAAATCAATGAAATTGACACTATTTAATCCAATAAAATGATATTACTTAAAAATCATTCTCATCCTCGTGTATATTTACCCCATAGTTGGTCATAGATCTGCCATCACTGGACCAGGGTACACTGTTGAAATACCTGAAGTGCAACGGTAATGTCAGTCGCACCAGGCACCGATAGATAATAACTACGGCTTATTTATAGCCCTGTAGAGTGTTTTGGCTAGGGTCAGCGAAAAGGGCTGCAGCTTGGTGACCGTTTTTGTTCGCAGTTCAGCCGCAAGCCGAGGGTCATAGAGTACACATGCCACTGTCGTTGCATTCCTACGAAGTTTCACATCGAGTTATTTTTCACTCTGCTGTCCTTCACGCCAACTATACTACTGGTTACACGAAATCCCCGTGTCGAATCGATCTTTCGCAATAGTCTCATACAACGATCCATTATCATAAACTGATCCTCTCGTTGCATCCGCGAGTTCTTCTACCAACACGGATGCAAATTGACGGTAGTAGAAAAATAGTCGTACGTAGACGGAGAATTTTGACGAGGTTTGCGAAGGCTCGTTAGAGACATGTCCTTTGGCAGATACCTGGTTTCAGAATAGCTTGGAATCGGTCTGGGTCGCACGGCGAGTGGTCCTTGAGGCTTTAACTTGGCGATTGTTAGGCCTGTCCGCGGCTAACGCGGCTCTTTGAATAATCCGCTCTCGGATCCTTGATCGATGGTGTTTTCTTTGCCCGATAAATGCTAATGAATGCTCGCGAGAGTTATTAATGCTCGCTGTGTGCAGCGGATGCGCGAGGAATTAGCGTCTATTGCAACTTCCAGCTTTTGATATTTCGATATCTCAAGGTACTGCCTGTGTCGTGTCTATTAACGGGCATAAACGTTGTTTTCTAGGTATTAGATATCTGGTTTTGCCACTTTTATCTAACTAATCGACGTGGTATTTTGCTGGATTCCTGAATCACGGAACATTCATCGTACCATCGAGTGTGTGAGGGATTGTGTGTTTGTTTTAACTACACGCGAGCAATTTTTGTATCGAGGGTTGGTTTCGTTGGCGAAATTGTGTTCAGAGATTGAAATATAATATGTCGTGGATGTTTAGTATGCAAAAATGGTTCGTGGAGAAGAAGTTGGATCGCTTTGCAATTAAAGAGAACCGGGTGGCAGGTTCGAAGAACCGTTCGATGATACGTATGAAAGAAATCGTTGAGCGCTATTTATACACCGTCTCACTTGGTCTAATTACCGATTCCCGTCTCTGGTCGTCGAGAGACCAAACTAAATCGTGGCTTAGCTTCCGACACCACGCGGGGAAGACTCGGGCCCCGTGAACATCAGCCACGCCGCAATTTTTCGCCAGTAACTCCGGGCAATTGCGGATTAAAGGCTTGGTGTGTCTAATAACGTAATGCGATGCGAGGAAAGAATAAGTAGAGAAATCTGTAGGGGTAGATATTGATTGGAAATTTTATAAAATGTAAAATTTAGGTATATTAAATATCTAAATTCTTAATTTTATAATTTTATATAATGTGAAATTTAGATATTTATTGCGTGGTACTATAAAAGTATGATATATGAATAAATATCTAAATTTTTAATTTTGTAATTTTATAGAATGTAAAATTTAGATATTTATTGGGTGGTTCTTTAAAAGGGTGATATATTAAATATGTTAAATATTAAAATTTTTAATTTCGTAATATTTCTAAACAATACGTTGATCTCTTATATTTTGTATAGAGTAGTCCACAATATCTAAATTTTTAATTTTGTAATTTTATATCTTGTAAAATTTAGATATTTATTGAGTGGTCCTATAAAAGGGTGGTATATTAGGTATATTAAATATCTAAATTTTTAATTTTGTAATTTTATATAATGTGAAGTTTAGATATTTATTGGGTGGTCCTATAAAAGTATGATATATGAAGTATCTAAATTTTTAATTTTGCAATTTTATATAATGTAAAATTTAGATATTTATTGGGTGGTTCTTTAAAAGGGTGATATATTAAACATGTTAAATATTAAAATTTTTAATTTCGTAATATTTCTAAACAATACGTTGATCTCTTATATTTTGTATAGAGTAGTCCACAATATCTAAATTTTTAATTTTATAATTTTTGTCGATGTCTTTATCCATCTTGTCACCCTTTTATAGGGTGGTTCACATTTTAATCATCACAATATTTGAATTTGAATTTTAATTGTCGCAATTTTTGCATTTCTTATTTTAATTATCGCAATTTTGCAATTTTTAATTTTAATTATCACAATATTTGAATTTTTTATTTTAATTACTCCAATTTTGAAATTTTTAATTTCGTCTGTTGCAATATTTGAATTTATAATTTTACAAAATTTCCTGATAATATTTTCACCGATTTTATCGCCCTTTTATCGTATAACCCACGTTTAGATTGTCAGGATATTTATTTTTTTTAAATTTGCGAAATTTTTGGACCGTGTTTTAACCGATCTTGATGCATTTCGAGTTGAGTTGTTATGGAGAATATTTAAGGTCGATGTTTTCGTGAGTACTTCGCGTAATGTTACCAATAAGAATCTTTGTTTCTCTGTTTCTCATCGACTAATTTTTTTCTTTGTTCGCCTCTGCGATCCCCGTGGCTGGTTGTCGTAAATTAGAGCTCAAGGGCTGCCACGTCTGGGACCACACCATGGATCGTGATTCGAAGGAAAGGATCTCGTTTGTGCAGCAAGTGAGAAACAATTTCGACGTTATTTTTATCGAAAGCATCTACTTCTTCGTGGTTTCCGAGGCTGTAAGAGACTCTCGAGCGCTAGGCTTGTCATGTGTTCGTAGGTTCAGACAAGAAAGTTATGGGAGCAGTATGTTGAGCTGTGTAGCGTACGTTTGTATGGTAATGCTAACGATTAGGTTGCCGAGAATGGTTAGGATGGTAATACAGAGTGAATCACGAAAGTGTTTTGCGCGATCAATGAGACAAGTACTTTGAATAAACAGAATTTTATTTAAATAGACCTAATTAGGTGTTGACAAATTTTTATGGATGATAGGATAAGAAGATGAACGCGAAGATTAGTACGTTTAATTTTTATTTGGATTTTTGGAGTAGAAATTTTTTTTAATTTTTGAATTTAGGTTTGATCTTTTTAATTTGAGAATTTTTCAACTCTCAAATATTTTTTTAATTTTCCAATCTTGGAATTATTTGAGCTTTGAATTTTCCAGTATTTCAATTCTCCTACTTTGGAATTTTCAATCTTTAAATTTTGTAACTTGAATTTTTCGAATTTAAAATTTTCCATTCCCAGAATTGTTTAACCTTTGTATTTTCCAATATTCCAATTTTTCTATTTTTGAATTTTCAATCTTTAAATTTTGTAACTCTCAAAATTTTTCAAATTATAAATTTTTCAACTTTCGAATTCTTCAATCTTCGAATTTTCAGCTTTCGAATTTTTCTACTTAAAAATTTTACAATTTTACAATTTTTCAACTCTGAAATTTCAAACTCCCAAATTTTCAAGCCTCAAATTTTATAACTCCAATTTTTCATTTCTCAAATTTCCAAATTTTCTCAGTGCCACAATTTTATTTTCTCCTTACATTATACTTGCGCATGCACTACAAAACTGCGTCTAAAATTGCCCATAAACAAGAATAAAATTTTCCTTTTTCATTCGCACCTGCATATACCATTCCGTGTCGTTGCCCGTAATTCTCTACGATCGTAAGCCCATATTCATTCCGTTAACTCGACACGTACAAAACGACAAACATACCTTAATTCACTCCTCCTGCCTTTGATCGTTTCAAACAGCGAAGAGGTGATTTTCAGCTCAATCACGCGGAGCTTGAGTCAATTATTTCCGAATTAACGCGGCTGCTCGATCCAATCAGCGACGCGTCGATTAATCGCGGGCCCTCGCTCGCTTCTCTACCTTTCTCGAAGATACGATCGGAAATTTATTCGCGCGGTGGTCTCCGTGTCGCGCGATAAGAAAACGACGCGCCGCGTCGTAAATGTTTAACGCGACACGAATCGGTTTCACGGTGATTCGCACGGTTAAATTGCTCGACACGGAGAAATCATCTCCTGCCGGTGACCTCATCGTGGAAATTGCTCTCTGACCGTGGCCAAACGCTTTTCTTCCTCGCCATGCTCCTTCCTTTGCCCATTGTTCCCCGGTTGCCTTTGCTATCGTCGGATCTATCTCTTCGGGCATACCTATCGTTTTGCGCTGGTCTAGGTGATCTTCTGGGTTGCTTCTTCGTTTTGCCATTCAATTTGGCAGAATTTTTAACAAAAAGATTTAACACAACGATTTCTTATCATTTTTAAACAGAGTCCGGCTTTGTCTGGGAATATTTATACAATAGTTTCTGATGAGTTCAATGTATAGACAATGTATGTCTGTTCTAGATCTATTCTGGATCATTTTCAAACCTAACGTTGAGCTTTTGTTTCACTGATTGTATTCTAGAATTTTTGTAAGAAAAATTTTAACGGATTTTTCGTTATTATTAAATAGTTTTAGTCGTCAGTTGGCAACGTAATATAATTAGCAAAAAATAATTAGTTAAATATATGTATCACACGAGAATAATAATAGGTATATTAAAAATAAATAGGCATGGTAAAAAAGAAAATGGTAGAAAAGAATCTTAAAAACAATATAACGAGATATATGATCTTCTTGGTTGCTTCTTCGTTTTGCGATTCAATTTCACAGGATTTTTGAAAAAATGATCGACTAATTTGCCATAATTTTTAAGTATAGTTCGGCTTAAATATATTTGCCTAGGAATATTAATTGTTTCTGATGAATTTAATGTGTCGACATCTATGTCTATTCTAGATCTAGTGTAGATCATTTTCAAACCTATTGTTGAACTTTTGTTTTATTTATTGTATTGTAGAATTTTTTTAGAAAAATATTAACGGATTCTTCGTTATTATTAAATAGTTTTAATTGTCAATTGGCAATATAATATAATTGGAAAAAAGAGATTAGCACTACCGATTTGTAATGACTAGTTAAATATATGTATCACATATAAATAATAATATTTATGTTAAAAATAAATAGGTGTGATAAAAAAGAAAATAGAGGTAAAAGAATTTTAAAAGAATATAACGAGAAAAATTGGGAAAGTTGATTATATCTATAAGGTGTCCTAAAATTCACGCGAGATTTGAATTTTGCGCCATTTATGTGGTAAGGTAATACGAACGAAAAGAAACAGTCATTGTGATAGCGAATAGTTCAGGGCTATTAAAGATGGTCACCAAACGAAAGAACATCGTATCTTCATTGTCGAGCAATATTTACAATTTAATTAAAAACCCCTGTTTTCCATAAATATTGCTTCCTGCCTGAATTTTGGGACACCCAATATAACAAAATCAAGTATTTCGAATCGAAAGTTAGAAAACGATCGTTTAAATCATATTAGGCTCACCGCGAGTTCGACAAATGAAAGGCGAAAATTGAAAAGCGTGGATAACTTGGAAAATAAATAATCCCACGAACGAGTGGTTTTATCTGGATAATTCAACCGTTAATTAACTCAGCGATAAACACACCCACGCCTGAGTAGTCGGCGAAGAATGGTTAGCAAGGTTTAAAACTATCGTTCCCTCTGTTTGCAGCTCAGAATGCAACCGGAACCCGCGACGGACCCTCAGTGACCGCAGCCTACCATAAATACCGTGGCTGGCTTGGAGCGTTCCGCCAGGGGCCGAAAAATAATCCCAGCAGCGTATCTCTCCTACTATGCCGGTGTCTTAACGACCCCGAATCCGCCTCACCCGGTCATACGTCGAAGGCAAGGACGCGATCGCGGCGCGCAAGCCAGCGAGGAAGTATCGGCACTGTCGAGGAAGATAACGACATCGTGGTAGATAGCTCGCGGTGCACGGCGAATCGAAGATCGGCTCGTGTCTTAATGGGCATTCCGCGGTTGGATCCCGGTTGGATTTAGCCGGCTGGTTCTCCGCGAGTGAAAAACAGGATTCGAGAGGAGGAAGGCGGAGGAGCCTTGAGATCCCTGGCTGCGAGAGGACTCTATGGGCGCTCGAGGGTGGCGCAGAGTGGCGAATGACCTGGTGCCGCGCGATAATCCTCCTCTCCCACCTTCGTCTCACGTAGCTCGAAGCCACGAAAATGATCGACTGACTGCTCAACTGGCTGGCGTGTAACCGGACGGATCTGGCCAGGATCCCTTCCTTCCCTTCCTTCAGTCCCTCTGTCGATCTTTCGGCGGTTAACGAGCCTGGGATAGTGAATAATAAGCGAAGTAAATGTGCTCGGCTGGCAGGGGAGCCGCAGACATGTCGCAGATCACGAATCGCGCCTCCACCATGGCCGCGGTGATCAGCATCGTGCTGCTGTTGGTGTTCCTGGTGATTCTGTGGACCGGAGTGCGCACCAAGCAGGACGCGATCGAGAGGAAGGTCAACGACAGACTAGACACCGGGGCTGAGACTTTGGATAGATTCCTGGCTGACCGATCCAACCAGTCTTCCACCACTGCCAAGATCATGTTCGACGAGGA
Organism: Eufriesea mexicana; assembly: GCF_001483705.2. Taxonomy (NCBI): domain Eukaryota; kingdom Metazoa; phylum Arthropoda; class Insecta; order Hymenoptera; family Apidae; genus Eufriesea; species Eufriesea mexicana. Next base: position 1,250,430 of record NW_016909275.1, on the reverse strand, counting down.
GAGCTTCAGCAACGAAGGTAGGAAGCTCTTTTTCTTGTGCATGTCTCATTGCAGAGGACGAATTAACTCGTTGTCACGTCTGCGGCTATTTGGCATTTAATTGCTCATTGGGATTTAATTGTCGCTGGTCTCTTGTTCTTTTACGTCTGCCTGCGTGACGACCAGTTGATCCCAGTTTGCTCTCGGCGTTTTGGATTGGCGTGATTGGTCAAGGGGTCTGTTCAGGATGTACAAGCTGATTGTCACGTATGCCTTAGCGATGATAGGAGGATTAGGGTAATAGGAACATCGCAGAGAGTCTATTTTTCTGGGATTTATTCTCACAATGTAACTTCTCCATTCGAATTTCATTTTCTATGGAGGATTATGGTGCTACTAAAACCTTTCCTTTTCTTTCTATACGGAACGTGTTACATGAGTCACGTTCAGTTTTTACTGCCGTGGGCAGGTGCGATCGATCTCCGAAAGGTCAGTCGTTTCGCAATGGAGATATTGATGAATGGTATGTCGTTTATGGTGTCCGACAATTAATCTGCTAATGGTATTGATACTACCATAGAAAAATTTTTAGGCAATTGGGAATTTTAAATTTACACTCGTCCCATAAAATATACGAAATTTCTCATTTTCAGTTTAGCTTTAATTCAATTTTCTGTGCCATTGACACTCTAAATGCAATAGGTACCAAAATCTACGGTACCATACCTCGATTTCAAATTCTAGAGACAATAGACCAAAGACTCAAGGAACACATGTTCCATATCACGAGTAAAGTAGTCCTGAATCCAAAGTTTAATTTGACCAATATTTCCCACTCATCCCGAGCTTCATCCCGAAGTTTCCAATCCACAGGGTCAACTCGAAACGAGTTAGACCCTAGTGACGCACCGCCTAGATCATCAGCCGAAGCTAGTCACGCCGAAACGAGACTTGGTACATGGACAAAGCGATTTATAACGCCATAAGCCGGGAAAAAATCGAGAAAGTGAGCAATAAAATCAGGATGGAACGATCGGTGACAAATTGGACGCGGCTCGTGCACGCTTGACCAGCGATCGACGGCGGATCCAAGCGAGTCCAATGGACGTTGGAGCACCGTTGCGAGTCGTAATTCGAGTATCGTCACGCAGAAACGGCGGAGTTGTGAAAGATCCGTTAACGCGTTTAGTCTCAGTCAAGGTGTGCAACAGCTCTCAGGGAAAGCTAGAACGTCCAGACGTCCTTGTAAGGCCGCTGCTCCAAAGCACCCACACCTACACCAACACCCACACGCTCGTATTCTCTCGTGCTGCGAGCATGAACCTTTATTCACACAGCCAGGCTGTACATACTCATATTCCTACCCAACCTGCACCTACGTCCTAGGTACGCGTTGCTTCGCTCAACTCTCGCTCGCTTCGCCGTGCACCTGATGGTACTTCGACGAATCGTGCTCAGCATTCCTCGGAGAGCGCTGAAAAATCACCGACGAAATCGGGATCCTCCCGATTAAACGGGGATTCTGAAGTTTCTCTCGCCTTCTCGGTCTCTTCGACGGTCAGGATTCGAGGGGTGAATTGTTTGGTGGTGTGATTGGGGATTGTAATAAACCGTAGACTTTCAACAATGGTGTCAGATATTTTGCAGGCCAATATTCACTTTTAGGTCTCGTAGACCTTCTATTTTTATAATTATTTTATTTTGTAAGGACCCTCTGTTTTCTAGAAACTGTCAATCTCAAATATGGTACAGTAACAAGGACATGCACATATCTGTATAAGTATATTTGTATCTTTCATTGATAATAAACTTTATAAATTTCGTTGCTATACAACTGTATATGGATCTGCACATTTTAATAAACGCTGTAATTTCATTTGAGAAATTACAACAGGGATTAATTGGAAGCTTTCCTTATGAAGATGAAGAATTGGGGAGGTTTCTTGACGATATGGGATTAGTATGTCTTGGTTAGGTTCTTCTAACAGTCCGAGCATTTCACGAATGCTTTTCACGTTTCAAACATTTTTACAATTTTCTAAATTTTAGAATAGATAGGGGTCAGCTGTGCTAGACGTTGCAGGCTAGTAGAGATTTTTGGGTCTCAAGGATTTTCGCTATTATGTTGGCGTCAAGGACTCGTCTACTGGATTTAGGTTTAAAAGGCATTCTTTTTTTCTGGGATATTTCAGGTACAAACCCTAACGGTATAGAGCACATTTATTCCAAACCCTGACGGTATAGAGCATCGTTAGAACATTTAGGGATACCTTCACTGTTTGTATTCTTATACCTGTACATTCCACTAATAATAAAGTATAATAGTAAAGTTACGATAAACTCTGCAATTTCAATCAAGAAATTGCAACGCTAAATATTTCTTTAATTCTCATAGGCAGTATGTTGAATAATTCTATATAGAAACTAGACCTAGGTTTGAGGACATTTCTGAAAACGCAAAGAACCTTCCATTAATCTTAATTATCAAAATATGATTTTTGGATTCCACATTTTGCATTCCTGGGCAAGCTTTTAGACCCATGATAATCCATTAATTTACTGTAAATTACAATGAACTCTGTAATTTCAATCAAGAAATTGCAACGTATTGTAGAATTCTAATCTCACGCTCCATGTTGCTAGACGTTTCTAGCGACATCTGGAGTTTTTCTTGGCAATTCAAATAAGCCTAACAGTGGAAGACACTTTTTTCCAAGCTATCACAAAGAAAGCAGGTATAGTTATTCTGATTGTGAGACATTGTCCCTTGTAAAACATAATCCATCCATTATATTTCACAACACAACGCTAAATAATTTAACCCTTATAGGCAGTATGTCGAATAACTCTGTTAGACACTAGCTCTAGGCTTGAGGACATTTCTGAAAACGCGAAGAGTCTTCCATCAATATTAATCGTCGAAATATTAATTTTAGATTCCATGATAATCCATTAATTTACTGCAAATTACAATGAACTCTGTAATTTCAATCAAGAAATTGCAACGCTAAATAATTCTGTAACCCTTATAGGCAGTATGTCGAATAATTCTGTTAGACACTAGCTCTAGGCTTGAGGACATTTCTGAAAACGCGAAGAGTCTTCCATCAATATTAATCGTCGAAATATTAATTTTAGTTTCCATGATAATCCATTAATTTACTGCAAATTGCAATGAACTCTGTAATTTTAATCAAGAAATTGCAACGCTAAATAATTCTGTAACCTTTATACGCAGTATGTCGAATAATTCTGTATAGACACTAGCTCTAGGCTTGAGGACATTTCTGAAAACACGAAGAGTCTTCCATTAATGTCAATTGTCGAAACATAAATTTTAGATTCCACTGAAATATTCTTAGACCCACGATAATCCATTAACTCCCCGAAAGAGATCTCACAGACGTGAGACATGTCCGGTCAGCCTGAAAAGCGTCTAAAGAAATTCCACTAGCATCTCCAAGTTCCATTCGTAATCTCGAAACTCCTCTGTCCACGAGCTTATTAATCCACCCCACGAACCAGCCTCACATCCTCATCCGCAAGAAATGCAGCAGAAGCAAACGAGCCGCGTTACAATCCGAAAACGTTGGAGCAGCGAACACCCAGCCTATTCCCATCACACGCATACTCATCCGGAATCCTATCTCTCTCCACAATTATCCTCTGATTCCTCCATTAACCCTGCTCCACGTAAAAATAACCACTCGCCAAAAACCATCACGCTGTACGCCGTATCTAGCCTCACGATTGCCAGGCTAAAGCAACGGAGGATCCCTCGGGTCCCGGTAATGAATGTACACGATCCGGCGACGACTCTATCCCCGTGTATAGACGCATAATTATTCCCGCGGGTTCGCAGATAGCGACGGGCACCATAACGTTCGCCTACACCTCCATTCCCGATCGTTCCACCAGATCCCGCGTATAACACTAATTTCGTGCAGTTTATTAGTTTCTCTGATGTCCGTTATCTCGCCGCATCTCCGCTGACTCTCGATCCTACCTCGGTCCTCTGCCGATCATTAACGAGCGCTAATTGCGCCGACCGTGGATTATTTCGCGGGCTTCACTTCCTCTCCGTCGATTTGTCTGTGTCGTATCCTCGGCTCCGCGCGCTTTTCATCCTTTCCTCCTCTGTGCACCTCAGCCCTCCTCGGTCCTCATTTTCATCCTTGGAAACGTCGCGTCGCTGATTTTCGATCGCGAGCGATAAGCGGAATCGTAATTTACGCCCGGCGATCGGTATCTGGCTTAATTGAAACGGAAATTAATGCCCGAGCGCGAAACGATCCCCGGGAGGAAATTGCCGGACGATGCTTTCGCGTCTTGCTGCCGGGGCCAGCGCGTGAAATTGTCTCCCCGGGATGAATAACGAAAGGACGAGCGTTAATTTGATAAACGTCACGGGGTGTCTTGAGGGGTTATAATGCAAAGAAATAGTAGCCAGTGGAAACGGTGGAAAAATTGTATAGATGTTTTTAACCCTTTCGTTACTACTGACTATAGTCACCGGCCACGAGACGTCATCTACACACGACGGGTGACTGTAGTCACTGGTTACAAAAATTAAGTACAAAATTAACCACTTGCGATGGCAAAGAATTCACAGACGCGTGTGCCAGGACGGTTCAGTGTTTCTGTAACAATAGCCGAACGACGTGTATACCACGTCGTTGGCGATTCGGTGACAAAAGCATTACGACGTGCGTGACACGTCTTTCCAACGCAAGTAGTTAAGACGAGTGCTACTGTTCGTCTTAGAACTCTTTGCAGATAATTGCAAGCTCTATTGCTAGTATTGTGTAGCAATTGTGTTGCAAACTCTATTGCTAGTATTGTGTAGCAATTGTGTTGCAAGCTCTATTGCTAGTATTGTGTAGTAACTGTGTTGCAAACTCTATTGCTAGTATTGTGTAGTAACTGTGTTGCAAGCGCCATTGTTAGTATTGTGTAGCAATTGTGTTGCAAGCTCTATTGCTAGTATTGTGTAGCAATTGCTAGCTATTGCCTATGGTCAGTTTTTCCTTTTCTTTTTTTCTTCGAAAAATTTACGTCTAAAGACCGAATGCTAAAGATTGTACTATAGTAATGTTACCATTTTTGACACTTTGTCGCTTCGTTCTACGGGAGAGACTTCGAGGCGAGGTTCGCCGTAGCGAAAGGGTTAAACGGTTAGATCTGGCCTGTCTGTTTAGGGCTACCCAGGTCAAAAGACGTCTCCAGAAGATGGGAGACAAAAGACAAAACGCATGGGAAGGGATCGTATACATATTACTGGGATGTAGAGTTTATTTTAGTATTTAGTTTCGTTGGGATTTCGGGAAGGAAATTAAAGCGTTTAGCGTGCAGGGAAATAATCGTGTGCAGATGTACAGCAGTAGATATATAAAGTTTAATGTAAGTGAATTATATACCTTCCAATTTCCAATTTGCATTCCGATTAAATTCTATTTTCCTCGTGGAATATCTAATTTTCGAATTTTATTATCATGCAAATATCAACTTTCGCTTATTAAATCATCAACGAACCATTAATTGTGTCCTTAGAAATTATACAGCTTCTAATTTTTAATTGCAATCTTATCGTCACATTGAACTCTATTCTTCTCGTGGAATATTTAATTTTTGAACTTCAATACCACCAGAATATCAATTTTCATTCACGAAATCATCAATGAAACACCAATTGTGTCCTTAGAAATTACACAGCTTTCAATTTCTAATTTCCATCCTAAAGTCATATTAAACTCCACTTTTCTCGTGGAATATTTAATTTTCGAATTTCAATACCACTATAATATCAATTTTTATTCACGAAATCATCAACGAAACACCAATTGTGTCCTCAGAAATCATACAGCTTCCAATTTCTAATTTCCATCCCATTGTCACAATAAATTCCACTTTTCTCGTGGAATATTTAATTTTCGAATTTCAATACCACCATAATATCAATTTTTATTCACGAAATCATCAACGAAACACCAATTGTGCCCTCAGAAATCACACAGCTTCCAATTTCTAATTTCCATCCCATTGTCACATTAAATTCCACTTTTCTCGTGGAATATTTAATTTTCGAATTTCGCAATTAATACCTGGCAAAAGTAAAAAGAAATCGTGCGGTAGATAAATCGGCGACTGTATTTGGCTCTCATAACGTGACTTGACGTCACGGAATAGACGAACTTACAATCGTAGCGATAAGTCAGCGAGATAAGAGCATGGATGTTTGAATATTTACGATGTAAGCATGTCGCTTCCTACCTTTGCCACCTGACGACGACTACATCATTACGACGCGATAATCGAACGGTTTCATCTGGAAGATAGCATCTTCGCGTATATCGAGCGCACTTCAAACAAACAGGATGAAAAGCGACACACGTCCAGATAATTTTCGAACGGGGAAAATAACAGTCGATTACGAGCCTGTGAAATATCAAGAATTATCCTGCAACTAGTCTGGCAATACGAATCAATGTCGACATTTCTCTTACTCACGAGCAAATAGACTTCGTTTCAAATCATTATTGACTCCTGTCACGTTGAAGCATGAATTTCATCACGCGTCCATAGAATTTAGAAAATATAAAATGTCGATTTTTTAATGCAATATTGAGACAACAAGAGGATAATAGAAATCAAAATTGACTGTGACACTTCAATCATTTCTGAGTATGCATTAAAGAATTAAGTAAATAAATTTACACTATGAATTTTATGATACTTTACTATTAGCTCATATTATAGAATTATTGTCTATATATAGAATATAATTATATTCTTATATTATATTATAAAATTATTATTAGCTCATATTAGGTTTAAAAATATTCGACTTTTGAATTTTTCAGTTGAGACAACAAGTATCATTAGGGGTTAAAATTGACACACATCCCCTGTTAGGCTATTAGAAAGATAAGGATAATTTTCAAATACCAATAAATCCTCCATTTCTATAGCAAATACTTGTACTATATGTGTAATATTATACACCATTTAGGGGTTCTCCATTTTACCTAATAAATTACCTTTTGTACTTTGGTTCAGTTGGCCAGGGATTACTCCGTTTATAATCTATTTTAATAAATATTCAGTTATTAATTTTATTAATTCTATGTGAATTTATACGATGCACCATTCTAGGTCTCTTCAACATATCCAATCAAATTTTGCTCCAACTTTTACCATTTTATGGCTTGGTTCAGTTGACCATTGACGGCAGTGTTCATTTTAATAATTATCCAATTACATTGTTATTAAATTCAGGTATCCTTTGCACTTTGCGATCCGTGAGTTTTCATAATCTATTTTAATAAATATTCAGTTATTAATTTTGTTAATTCTATGTGAATTTATACGATGCACCATTCTAGGTCTCTTCAACATATCCAATCAAATTTTGCTCCAACTTTTACCATTTTATGGCTTGGTTCAGATGACCATTGACGGCAGTGTTCATTTTAATAATTATCCAATTACATTGTTATTAAATTCAGGTATCCTTTGCACTTTGCGATCCGTGAGTTTTCATTCACTCGTGAATCCATGAATATTTCCGTTGCCATTACTTTCCCATTTTCTCGTTCGACGCTATTGATCCTTCGATGTGCCTTGCTTTTAATTCGTCAGATAAGACTTTAATGACTACAGATAGCGGGACTCCGGGCGCGATATCTTTCCGGTACGATCTGAAAGCCGAGCGTTGACTCGTCGAGTCTTGTATTTGCATATTCGTCGCTCGGATTTATTTAAAGAAAGCACGTGTACGCGGTATGACGTAAGGGTAACGTAAAATTGGACCGGGATCAGAGCACGGGGCAGCAGTGAATGATTTTTTGGCGAATGAGGAGGATCAAATGTGTCCGAATTGATGGTGATTAATCGTCTCTACTCGGGATTCAAGCAGACTTACTTTTGTTTGATCAGACGAGGGGAAGAAGAAATTTCCATTATTCATGGTGACCATTTCTTAGAAGTTGGAGAATTTTAGAAATTTAGTCAATTTTTAGGTTCTTTTGCAATATTGAATTTTTGTCAGAATTTAGTACTATATTGAATGTAATATGGTTAAGGAGCAATACAAATTTTTGTTTTCGAAAATTATCAATTTTAAAAGTATATTAAATTTTATGGTTTTAGCTTAGTATAGGGTTATATCGTTATTGGAATGAATATTTTATCTATTTTATTTCACACTTTTGTTATAGTATTAAATTTTTATTAGAATTTAATACTCATATTGAATAAGGTTCGATTAGAAAATAATAAAAATTTATGTTTTTGAAAATTCTAAATTCTAAAGGTATATTAAATTCTACTGTATTGGAATAGATATTAGGCTTCTATTATTAGTATATCACCTGCTTGTATTCGAAATATTGGATCTTTTCAATATTTAGTACCTACTATATTGCATAAAATACAATTAAAAAATAATACAAATTTTTATTTTGGAAAATTTCGAATTTTAATGGTGTATTAAATTTCATATCTCTAATTTAACACTATATTGTTGTCAAGATAAATATTAATCTTCTATTATTAGTATACCACCTGATTATATTTAAAATATTGGATTTTTTCAAAATTTAGTACCTACTCTATTGAATAGAATAATATTAAAAAATAGTATAAATTTTTATTTTGTAAAATTTCGAATTTTAGTAGTATATCAGATTCCATATTTTTCGTTTAACATGATATCGTTATCGAGAGAAATATTAGGCATTTATTGTTAGTACATCATCCGTTTCTTCTAGCCTCTTATTGAAAAGCAATTCTTACTACTTAAATGAGTTGCTCGTTCCACAAAGTCGAGGGTTAGAACGAGTAACCAGGAATTTACGATTTTGTGCAGTAAAATAGCCCACGATTTTTGACGTATCGCTAAATCTAGTTACCCAAGGTCTGCACTTGTTAGATGGGCCATTTTATACAGTAGTCGAGGCTGTGTCTTCACATTTGATCAATATACTCTCTAGCTGGATATCTGCAGTTTCAAGTCATTCATTACAGACAATAACCCAAGATTTATGGTACTAGGTGAGCCAGTTGTATCAATGATCGAGCAACTACAATTTTAGCTGGATCACGATGCACAGGAGCCAAAGATCTATGGTCTCTAGTTAGCTATTAGAGTCAATAAGCAGTTACTTGCAGGTTTAGGTATATACTTCACGGTCTCTTCTTTATAAAATTCTACATTTTTATGGAAACCCAATTTTTAAAAATTCATTATTTTTTAATATCAATATTAATGTTATAGAAATGAATTTCCACTTGGAAAAACAATCGGAGATTATTAATTACATTGTATCAATAAAAATTAATTTCTCTCGAATTAAAAATTCGTACGTTAATTAGAATAATCGAAGATTAATTAAAAACCCATAATTTTCTATGTACTTACAGTGTGGGAAGAAATTACTTGCTATGATCCTCATTGTTTTTCGAACAACTTCAAAGAGATATATCTCGGTAACCAAAAATCATCTGATTGTAGATAAAATTTTATTTTACATTACAATGATAATATTACACGATACTGTGGATAAAAATATCGAAGAAAATTAATCTACGGGGTATTCTCAAAAATAGAGCAAAACCGGATATTTTCTATCCATTTATCTCCTAAGCTAACATGATAAGCAATTTTTCTGGCCAAATTTAGATCACACCAAGATACATAAGAAATCTTTGTATTCTCGAAGAATAAAACCTTCTTCGACTTCCATACCTATGCTGTCACCTTTTCGCAGCCATTTTTCACATAAACAACATAAATTCGTAGTAAAATGTAAAAATTGCTGTTAATTTTTTATATTACTCTCAAAAGTATATTATATACAGCTACGTACACACAGAAAAATATCATTTCGTCGTCATGTTTCATTTTGACAAATCGGTGAACCCCATAAAATAAACATTAAAAATTTATTCTCCTTATAAAAATTAATCATCGAACGGATCAAGTGATTCGATGCTGAAATTTTAATAAATTTGCAAGGTGGGGTTAATCACGTTGGCCTGTGAATGGCTCAATTAATACTGCGTAATTAATTCTCAATTAATACAGCACATTAATACTCATACTTTTTCTTCAATTAAAATTCTCAGATTAAACCTCACCTTAATCACTGAATCTTCACAGTACGCAGATAATTATCCACTCAAGTTGCTATCGAGAGTCAATGCTTTTCAGCACGGTACGGCATCGGTGTCTCTAGAATTATCTCTGCTATTTCGCACGAGCTTTCGTGCATAATGTGCAGTACATCAGCGCGTGTAAGCACGCCTGCACGAAGGCGTGTAACGTTGTACGAACGTTCCACGTTACACGTACACGTAGCCACGCGTGCATACTCAGCGTGTCGGATGGACCTCGCCTAGTGAGAAAACAGCAACGCGATTTTACCATAAATCGATGGCTTTTCGGTGAAAATCCCGACGTGTACTCGAGAAAAATTCTGCGAAACTACTCTGAATACGATATTATGATGTTTTCATTTTTGTTAGAATTGCAATAAACGGACTACTGGTTGTATAAAATAATTAGAATAGGTATTAGGTTTGAAAAATAAAATAATTTGTATATTTATCAATTTTTTAAATTTCATATCGAAAAATAATTTTTAATATTGGAAATTTTTTGTGGTAATGTTTAGTGTCGAAAATTTGTTGAAGAAATTCAAGCCCTTTTTGTCTTAAAACAGTATTCTAGGGAACCTACTCTGAATACGATTTTATGGTGTTTCTATTTTTGTCAGAATTAGAGTGCTGGTTGTACAAAGTAATTAGAATACTCATTGGGTTAGAGAATAAACTAATTGATATATTTATCAATTTTTTAAATTTAATATCGAAAAATAGTATTTAATATTGGAAACTTCTTGTAGTAATGTTTAGTGTTGAAAATTTGTTGAAAAAATTCAAGTTCCTTTCTAAAGAAATCAATTCTTAACGTCTTAAAACAGTATTTTAGGGCACCTACTCTGAATACGATCTTATGATGTTTTATTTTTGTCCGAATTAAATACAGTGTTAATTGTATAAAATAATTAGAATAGGTATTAGGTTTGAAAAATAAAATAATTTGTATATTTATCAATTTTTTAAATTTCATATCGAAAAATAATATTTAATATTGAAAATTCTTTGTGGTAATATTTAGTGACGAAAATTTGTTGACAAAATTTGTTTCTTTATAAAAAAAAAATTAATTTTTGACATTTTAAAACAGTATTTTATTTTTCGTGTGTATCGTAGTATGGGTTTATTATATATTGTATGTCGTACAAGAATAAATTTTTCTCAAAACATCTATTAACTCAAAAAAGAGGGAAAGTAAAGCCATTCAAAGATATGGAATACTATTTCTTTGTGCTAGTTTTTTATTATTTTTTTTTTTGCATTTACTCTTGCAATTTTTATTATTCAAATATTCTTTACAGCTTCCATATCCGATGTAAAAATTTGAAATTGGCATACCAAAGGCAATAATTTTTTTCAGTTGTCTCTTAATAGATACATAGAATCACTTGTGAAATTTACACGAAAGTTTCTCCCTCTTCTTTCACCTTGTCAAAAAATAAAATCGAAAATTCTTTTTCTGAATCTTCGTGTATAACCTTCTCAGCAAATAAACTATACGATTTAGTCATCACACGTTTTAACCATTGGACCATAGCACGAAAGTGCCTAGAATTCCTTTTTAATGACATGTACGTGCAGGTACGAGTTTCGAGTTCTGAATTTTCGGTTGTGAAAATATTCTGTTATCGAGCCATTTCGGAATCCTGATCAATATGCAAATGAGCTATTTCGTGGAAGGCAATTTAAATGGAACTGCCGATTACGAAACGCTTAAATAGGTTTCTTCGCTGCATAATAGCGAAATCTCAGCTTCGTGTTGTTTTCTCGTTGGAAACAGGGAGTGAATCGAGTGTCGCTTCTCTCGTGATTCGATTAGCAAATTAGTTCCTCGATTTACATCCCGGCATCTGGTTAAATTCGAAATTTTTACCAGTGGGCGTCCACAGGGAGGATGTTGAGAAAATTATCGTCGGAATGTCGATCGCATTGACACTGGCGTTTCGATATTTTAATTAGACGAAGAGACATCGATTTCCAGGCTCATTTGAATAAAATAGGTACTACGTAGGAATGTTTCTTAAACAGTGATTTTCCAATGGAATTCGATTAAAATCGCATTCATTGTATGCTAAAGGCGCCTACGTTTCGTAATCAACATTAATGACAATTTTTGATTGGAATTTCGAGTACCAGATGAAGTCAGTACTCGGATTGGAAAATATTTCACGTGCTATTATTCCACGAGTTTTCGCACATAGTCGTGTAACGAATGGTTATTCGTTAACGACCATTTTCATCGGAATTATCCGATGGTTAAAAGAACGAAGATGGTTGCCTGTGAATAGAACTATAAATTGTTTAATTAGGACGTTCCTGTTGTTATTTTCTAGTTTCTATTTATTATTCAACGGATTGCTTATTGCGCGTGAAGTTCTTGATACGTTTATTGCGTGCAACGAGAAATTGAAGATTTATTAAAATGTATAGTGGAGATTTATTTTTATAATGATTGTAGAAATTGGTATAAAAATTTCAATAAAATGAGTTAAAAAATTCGAATAAAAATATATAAAATAATGAATAATTTAATAATAATCGAATAAAAATATATACGTATATACGTAAAATGTGATGGGCATGGAAAATATTGAAAATGTTATATATGGGAAAGAAAGAAAGTTTTAATTTACCGAACGAAGCAGGAGGACAAGAAAATATTTGGAAGAAAATATTCTGAAATATTTTAAATATTTTTAATTATTTAAGTTTATTGAAATAAAGGAAGTTCTCTCGGTTTTGCGCGAAATTATTATTTTGCGTGAAAATTAATCGAGAAAAGGAGACGATCACACGTTGTAAACGATGTCTTGGTCAACGACGTCGTCGAGAAGTGCATACGCATGGCGGTTCGTATTTCTGCAAAGATTAGCAGATATGGATATCTCATGTTTAACAAAATGCACGAAATCGAGCACGACACTTTGCTTCGACACTTTTTTTCCCACCGTGTCTATATTTTCTTACGTATTCTCGTTTTCTCGCTATTCGTGCATAGAACATGTGTCTTCCACTCGATTTTTATAGAAAAATTCAGAATTCTCCTGAATATAATAATAATATTAATCGTCGTATTAATTTCGGACAGTGATATTAATTATAAAAATAATATCATTTTTAATTTGCTTTTGTGGTATTAAAAAAATTTCGAATTTCAGAATATTCTTGAAAAATCTCTAGAATTCTCTTGAATATAATAATAATATTAATTTTCCTATTAATTCCGGACAGTGATATTAATTATAATATTAATATCATTCTTAATTTGCTTTTATGGTATTACAAAAATTTAGAATTTGAGAATATTCTTGAAAAATCTCTAGAATTCTCTTGAATATAATAATAATATTAATCTTCCTATTAATTTCGGATAGTGATATTAATTTTAATATTAATATCATTTTTAATTTGCTTTTGTGATATTCAAAAAATTTTTAATTTAAGAATATTCTTGAAAAATCTCTAGAATTCTCCTGAATATAATAATAATATTAATCTTCGTATTAATTTCGGACAGTGATATATTAATGTTAATATTAATATCATTTTTAATTTGCTTTTGTGGTATTAAGAAAATTTCGAATTTCAGAATATTCTTGAAAAATCTCTAGAATTCTCCTAAATATAATTATAATATTAAGCTTGGTATTAATTTGGAACAGTGATATTAATGTTAATATTAATATCATTTTTAATTTGCTTTTGTGGTATTAACAAAATTTGGAATTTGAGAATATTTTTGAAAAATCTTATATCCTCTGTTCTTTTCTCGTTGACGTTTTATTTTGCTCATTTTTTAATTCTCTATTTTTATACGATTTTCTTGTGGATCTCGGTTTTTATATTTCATAATCGTTTCTCGCAGAAATTCGAGAAAATCGCGATCGAAGCGAGAAATTATGTTTCACGGTGCTCGTCGAAGAGGTATAGAATCCTTTCGAATTATGGCTGTTCCACGTATGCAATGATAATTACGTGGTAAAAAATGAAATAAGCTGAGAGCGTTAATAAATTTCATTTCCGTTTCCTCTTCCACTAAACGATCCTATACACCAACAGCAGCGACTCCATAATCATTGAATGCACCAGGAAGATTTACTTCGGTTTCGATTGAAAATAATTGCTTAACGAGTAGTAAATTGATGTTAAGTAACAAAAATCGTGTCTCCACTACATTCTGGCGAATCTTCCTTCCCATTTATATTTTTAATTCGAAGGTGCGCGCGTTTACCAATATTTTCCACTATCTGGAAACTTACCTCGAATTTTTAAAAAATAATCCTTTAAAAATTTCTGAAAGAAATCGAACCTTTCTCAAATTGTCCAATTTTTGAGAATCGTTATATATCTCGATCAGAATCTAATAATACACGATCTTATCGATAACAAAAAGAAAATGAAACTGAAAAAATATCTGATTTATAATAAAAGGAATTAAAAATATAATTCTTTGTCATAATAGTCACGAGCTGAAAAGAAGATTCTGTAATTCCGTAGTCGAAGGACCTTCTCTAGTTTTGAATACTCGATATCTTTATTCGAGCTTTATTTCACCGCTAAAAAAAGAATTCAATCAGAATATATTAAAAAATATCATACTTAACGACCTCGAGATAAAACAGAATTCTTTCTGCACTAAACTAAAGCCAAATGACTATAATACATAAAAATATCTAGAAAACTCGTTCAAAATCCTATCACCCATATTTCACCATCATCGAAATCAACGAGACCAGAAATTTCTCAAATAAATTAATAACAATTTAATAATTACGAATAAAATTTTTCAATTCCACATTTTCCAAATAAAATCACCAAAGCTACTTTTCCAAGCACTTCGGACTAATTTCTCATCCTACCAATAAAAGGAAGCTATTGAAATAAAATAAAGTCGCATAGAGAAAATTGGACAGAGTCCTCGAATTATGGAATTATCAAAAAAATAATTTATTTCTGCATACTTCGTTTGGAGGATTGCTTGAAAAATTGCTTTTTCTCGTGACGAATCACACGAAACGACACCTGCACTCGAACCCGGGTTCCCGTGAATGAACGTGGGAGAAAAGGCGGGAAAAAAGGCGTTGGAAGGTAAAGCAAATGCAAATGGCTGGAGATATCTGGACGATGGTATTTACACGGGTAGACTGCATGGCGTCGACCTCCAACCAAACCGGCCGATCTGCTTGGGATACACTATATACGCATTTTTATGAACGGAGCCCCCTCGTGGCCCAACACGATACGTTTCTTCCAAGTTATTTGCCTCGAAGGTATCTCGGAACGACCCTGAAGGGAAAATTATGACACGAAATTCGTGGTACACGCGATGTTAATCGCGTCGAAGGCGATTAGCGGATTAGCGAATTTATGGTGAAAAGCTGTCCGGTTTAGTTCGTTGAAGTTTATGGTACTTTCGAAGAGGTGTTACGTAAACCGAAGGCTGGGCGGAGGGGAAATTCTGGCAGTGGAAAAATTAACGTGAGAAAGTTGAAAGAGGACTTCGACGATTTGATAATAAAATTCGTTTTATTGATAATAAAAAGAGAATCGCGATGGTAGTGTAAAAACCGGTGAAAAGGTGTTCTGTTCGGTTTGATGGAATTTATGGTACTCTGAAGAAAGATTTACGTAAGATATCGGTGTAAAAAGAGGGAATTCCAGTAATGAAAGAAACGATGAAGAATAATAATAGTATCGCGAAGATTTCAATGAAAGATGTGAGAATTATATGTGATTTAGTTTCCTGAAGATTATGGTATTTTTAGAACGCTGTTACGTAAAATGGAGACACGAAACAGCAAATTTCAGTAATGGGAGAAGTGACAATATTGGCAAAGATCTGATTTTTATGCTTGGTTTTAAACGAGTCAACCAGGTGATTTTCATTCCTCTTTATCTTGTGACACACGTGAATTAATTACTATAATTCTGTGCATACCAAAGACTATATTTCTTTCTTATATGATAGAAGAAAATCGAAGGAATTTTAATCCACACCAAACAACTGTTGTCTTTATTTTTGACAATTTCAAGAAAAAGAGATTTGTACGTGGTAAGTACACGTGTTCTATTAAATAATTATTGTATTTTATAAAAATTTTTACGACACATTAAAGAATTATTAGGATACACCACATACAGGTTGAAAACCATCGAGTTAATCAAATCATCCAGAAAGGGATATAAATTTCAATTTTAATATTAAATTATTCTTAATATATAAAAATAAAACAATGAAATACAAGATATTAATTTTTAATATTAAATCAGGAATTGGTATCGATTTTATTTGATACATTCTCATCACTTTTATCTCATAATATATTTTATTCGATGCATGGTAGATCAATAGAATAATTCTATAAATTTCCTTTCAAAATAATTGTTATAATTTAATTAAAAATTTGTTCATTTTCATGTAATTTTCCTAGCAATCGCGAATTAATTTTTAATATTAAATCAGAAATTGGTATTGTTCTTACTTCATTCATTCTCATCAATTCTATAAATTTTGTTTCAAAATAATCGTATTAATTTAATTAAAAATTTGTTCATTTTCACGTGACTTTCCTGGTAATACAATTAATTAGTAGAATTAATTTTTAATGTTAAATCAGAAATTGGCATCGATCACATTTTATTTATTCTCATCACCTTTGTCTCATAGTATATTTTATTCGATGCCTGGCATACCAATAGAATAATTCGATAAATTTTCTTTCAAAATAATTCTATTCATCTTTCACTCACCACGTACCTCGATTTTCCAATTTTCAATTAATTTTCCTAAGAATCGTGAATTATTTTCCCTGAAAAATTCAGGTAAGTCGAAATCGAAACTAGGAATTATATTTCGAGGTTGCATTCCATGAAACACATACTTAATTGCACACCATACACCGTAGAGTGGCTCGACACCCCGGTAGAAAATCACTGGGTTAACCAAACATTGAGAGAGGCAGGTCAGTTTTTGAAATTCTAATGCGTTTAATCATTGTCCAGTGCGAAAGGAAAGTCGCGATTATCTCGATCGGAGTTGCCACATCGGGGCCAGTAAACACGAGTTCGCAATCAACGAGGTAATTATTCGCGTCCACTTGGGTAGTCCCGCCGGTCTGGTTGAGTTCCATTCCCGGTTAACGTTGGACTATGGTCTCGCAATTAGACGTTGCCTGGCCGGGACCTTGATTGTCATAGTGTACATTGACTCATGCGAAACGACTGCACACGACACCGTCTCCCCTTATGCGCCAGAATTAATAAGTAATTGTTCGTTTGAACCCCAACGCGGCTTCCCGTGGGTTTTTATTAGCACCAAAATGGGCTCGCGTGCGCGTTGTCTTAAATATAGTAGTTGGCATCGAGGTCCACGCGATTGTTTGAAAATTCACTCCGGGGTGGAGAGTTAGGGTTGAACGTTTCAATTATAGCTTCACGCGAATGGCGATCTTCTGAATCGATATTCGCAGGGTTTAATGATCCGGTGAGTCATCGTTCGGATTGGACAGACTGTTTCACAGTTGTAGTTTAGTTTCGTTTATATTATTTATAGTTGACGCTATGGTGATTCAAAAATCACGGGTCCATGATTTTTGGCTCTAAGGGTGGAATTTTAACCCTTTCGCTTATTCAACCCCATTCGCATTCACGCATATAAAACCAACACTCACAATATGGACATAATAAATACGAACACTCTAAGTCGAGGAGTATTCAAGAATTTATCATTACACGTTCAATTCTTCCCTGGGGAAATGAATTTTTAATTCATTGAAATTTATTTCGTGTATGTATCAATTTAAATTGGCATTTAAATATGAGCTACAAAAAAATAATTAATTTTCACTGGTGAACCAGAGAGATATTTTTTTTGAAAATTTTGAAATCACGTTAGTCAATTACCTAACTTGCGAGATAAGAAACGAGATAAATTATTCTCGAACTATTATTAACCCTTTGCGCTCGAGAGGTACCCTTCAGTCGCCATTTGATAAAATTTCGAAGCTCGATATTAATTAATATGTCGAATTTAAAATAACGTAACAGTGTGCGAGGTATCGAAATGAAATAATTTTACGTGTTAATTATTATACGATTTGTTATTTACTGTTTAAAATATATCATCAGCTTTATAATAGAAAATTTTGCAACTCGTATCTTTCTTTAGCCAAAAAATCATCGAGTGTAAAGTATTAATAGTGATTGTAGTGAGGTGTGGAGGTTATGTTTGGTGGAACATTTTCAATTTTAGTTCTTTATTTTATTTGATATTGTACTGAATCGTAATTTTCAATTGATGGATTAAATTATAGGTAATTTTAGAGCAGAATGTGCCAATTGTAATTTAGTGTACAATAATATTCGATTTAGGTTAGGTAATGATAAATGGCGATCTTTGGAAGCAACGTGATTGATGAAGATGGTACTTTAATAGTATTTAATTATATTTAGGGATAAATATATTCTGATGACTTAGATTAATTATATAATGGAATATTTCTTATTATAATTAAATTTAATTTTATCACGAGAATTCGATATTCCACTGAATTTTAATTTCCATTCAATGGATTAAATTGTAGGTTATGGTGGTGGAATTTTAAAGCAGAATATTTCACTCACAATTTAACGTAGACAGAATACTTCATTTTTACAGGAACATTTAATTTAGATAACTTAATAGTATATAGTGTATAGTGCAATAATTAATTTAATAGTATATAATATTGTAATAGCATAGCTCTGTTAGCATAGTACTGTTTATAGTATAATAGTAATTGTAATAGTATATAGTATAAAATAATTAATTTTTACAATTATTTATTTTCAAGATAACCTAAAAATTCGCCGTATCGATCATTCTCATTATCCAAATGGAACAAACCATATTCGCCATAAAATAATTATTAAAAAATAATTAAAATAATTAAATATTAAAAGAATCACGTACCTCGATTTTCCAATTTTCAATTAATTTTCCTAAGAATCGTGAATTATTTTCCCTGAAAAATTCAGGTAAGTCGAAATCGAAACTAGGAATTATATTTCGAGGTTGCATTCCATGAAACACATACTTAATTGCACACCATACACCGTAGAGTGGCTCGACACCCCGGTAGAAAATCACTGGGTTAACCAAACATTGAGAGAGGCAGGTCAGTTTTTGAAATTCTAATGCGTTTAATCATTGTCCAGTGCGAAAGGAAAGTCGCGATTATCTCGATCGGAGTTGCCACATCGGGGCCAGTAAACACGAGTTCGCAATCAACGAGGTAATTATTCGCGTCCACTTGGGTAGTCCCGCCGGTCTGGTTGAGTTCCATTCCCGGTTAACGTTGGACTATGGTCTCGCAATTAGACGTTGCCTGGCCGGGACCTTGATTGTCATAGTGTACATTGACTCATGCGAAACGACTGCACACGACACCGTCTCCCCTTATGCGCCAGAATTAATAAGTAATTGTTCGTTTGAACCCCAACGCGGCTTCCCGTGGGTTTTTATTAGCACCAAAATGGGCTCGCGTGCGCGTTGTCTTAAATATAGTAGTTGGCATCGAGGTCCACGCGATTGTTTGAAAATTCACTCCGGGGTGGAGAGTTAGGGTTGAACGTTTCAATTATAGCTTCACGCGAATGGCGATCTTCTGAATCGATATTCGCAGGGTTTAATGATCCGGTGAGTCATCGTTCGGATTGGACAGACTGTTTCACAGTTGTAGTTTAGTTTCGTTTATATTATTTATAGTTGACGCTATGGTGATTCAAAAATCACGGGTCCATGATTTTTGGCTCTAAGGGTGGAATTTTAACCCTTTCGCTTATTCAACCCCATTCGCATTCACGCATATAAAACCAACACTCACAATATGGACATAATAAATACGAACACTCTAAGTCGAGGAGTATTCAAGAATTTATCATTACACGTTCAATTCTTCCCTGGGGAAATGAATTTTTAATTCATTGAAATTTATTTCGTGTATGTATCAATTTAAATTGGCATTTAAATATGAGCTACAAAAAAATAATTAATTTTCACTGGTGAACCAGAGAGATATTTTTTTTGAAAATTTTGAAATCACGTTAGTCAATTACCTAACTTGCGAGATAAGAAACGAGATAAATTATTCTCGAACTATTATTAACCCTTTGCGCTCGAGAGGTACCCTTCAGTCGCCATTTGATAAAATTTCGAAGCTCGATATTAATTAATATGTCGAATTTAAAATAACGTAACAGTGTGCGAGGTATCGAAATGAAATAATTTTACGTGTTAATTATTATACGATTTGTTATTTACTGTTTAAAATATATCATCAGCTTTATAATAGAAAATTTTGCAACTCGTATCTTTCTTTAGCCAAAAAATCATCGAGTGTAAAGTATTAATAGTGATTGTAGTGAGGTGTGGAGGTTATGTTTGGTGGAACATTTTCAATTTTAGTTCTTTATTTTATTTGATATTGTACTGAATCGTAATTTTCAATTGATGGATTAAATTATAGGTAATTTTAGAGCAGAATGTGCCAATTGTAATTTAGTGTACAATAATATTCGATTTAGGTTAGGTAATGATAAATGGCGATCTTTGGAAGCAACGTGATTGATGAAGATGGTACTTTAATAGTATTTAATTATATTTAGGGATAAATATATTCTGATGACTTAGATTAATTATATAATGGAATATTTCTTATTATAATTAAATTTAATTTTATCACGAGAATTCGATATTCCACTGAATTTTAATTTCCATTCAATGGATTAAATTGTAGGTTATGGTGGTGGAATTTTAAAGCAGAATATTTCACTCACAATTTAACGTAGACAGAATACTTCATTTTTACAGGAACATTTAATTTAGATAACTTAATAGTATATAGTGTATAGTGCAATAATTAATTTAATAGTATATAATATTGTAATAGCATAGCTCTGTTAGCATAGTACTGTTTATAGTATAATAGTAATTGTAATAGTATATAGTATAAAATAATTAATTTTTACAATTATTTATTTTCAAGATAACCTAAAAATTCGCCGTATCGATCATTCTCATTATCCAAATGGAACAAACCATATTCGCCATAAAATAATTATTAAAAAATAATTAAAATAATTAAATATTAAAAGAAAATAATTAAAAAGCTTGACATCCCAATTAAGCAATCAGTGTTTCAATGATTTTTAATTTATATAGTAGAAAAGCATTCCAATCTCCTCTAACCTAAATTACAACGAACATCCCAATTCGATAATTCAGCGTTTCGCACCCCTAATGGGCTATCTACCAAATAAACAAGAGGGTCTAAGTACATAAAGTTCTTCCACTCGATTAAATACCTTCTTCGCCTACATTTACGAATCACTCGGCACGGTTGATAGTCCTCGGTCTCATAGATTCACCTAATCGCGAGCACCAGTCTCTGTCACTGCGCGGCTCTCAGGTTTTCAATTTTCCCCGCTGGAACGAGCGCAAGGCGTGTTAAATATTCCCTAGGCAACCTAACGAGTTTCCTAGATATCGGAGGAAACTCTCCGTGGCGCCGCATTAACACGCATTCAGCGATTCGCGATGGATTCACAGCCCACGCGCTCGGTCGTGAGTTGCGAACGGACTTGAGGGAAATTGTCGATCAGGGGACGTGGTCCGTGGAGAATTTGAATCTTCCGATGTGTATCCAGCTCTCTAGTATTTTACAAAGTTCAGCATGATCGTTAAATAAAGGAGTTTATAAAGCAGTTTACATAATTTGTATTTTTTCTTTATCATTAACTCCCTGTTCTACGATTCAAGTTCCGATCGAATGGGCCATAATCAATAGCAACGTCCGTCACACGTCGAGCCATTTTAAGAATAGCACGCAACTGAGATAGGAAAGTATCTGTGAAAATTAATCACGAGTCTGTCCGAGTCTGTCAATGTTTACATTAGACTCTATTTACAAACCACGTCTCTCACACGATATTGAAGGCAAGGGGGTTGAACATCCCTTTGAAATTTTTCAACCAAATTTGGATGAAGATTTCGGATATAGACAGAAGTTTATGGTAGTAGACGTGATGTTTTACCCAATTTCCTTACCACGAGTCTCACACGATGTTGTAAACGAAGGGGTTAAACATCCCTTTGAAATTTTTTATCAAATTTGGATGAAGATTTTGTATATAGTTATAGGTTTAAGGTAATAGAAGATAGAAGAGAGGATAAAATTTGTTTAGTAGAATTAGGTGGTGTGCAATTTTTATATATTTAAACGTGGAGCCATTTCGAAGATTCTGTAATCATTCTTAATTTTTGAAAAGGTTTGCTCGTGCAAGTATTTCCAAATTTTTAAGGAATAAAATAGGTATATTGGATTTTAAATTCCGAGATCAATTTTTTTAATTTTCTCAGGATTCGAGGATTCCAAGATCTTTTTTTCAAAGTTACCTATGGAAGTATTCGAATGCAAATGTCGTAAATTTTTAATAAATAATAAATAACTTCGATAATAATATTAAAATCCATCGTGTGTATTTCATTTGTCAAATTTATATATAAAAGTATCTTCGTGACTATATTAAGCTTGCTATAAAAAATCAGGATCCATTTGTATCTGTCGTATTGAAATTAAAAAAAACTCTTAAAACAATCTTAATATTGTCCAAAATAAAGTATATATATTTCACCAAAATATTTCTTAAATTTCTCAGAAATTACAGCTAAATAAATTAAAGCTAAATAAACTTGGATAAAAATGAAAATAAACGAAGCTATATATAAATCTCTCTGTCTATCCTTTTTCTTCCAAGGAAGAGTGACTTGTACTATTTTCGAGAATGATTCGTGTCGTTTTGTAATTCAATGAGGATGGCTCGCGTGGCGCCGTTCACACGCCTGTGTAAGACAGGTGATTCGATCCCGATAAAAAGTCGATCGAGGCGATACTTGTCCTGTTCTGGATTGAATCGCGATGTTCTAAATACTTGGACCTCGTCTACAAAAGGTACACGGCGGTGCACCTGCTGCCAATCGTGGTCGTTCCTCTTTTTCGAATAGAAAAAGGAGTCAACTGGTTGGTCGCTGTTGACATATGGAAACTTGTGCGTGGATGGATGTACATTATTGGCAATTTGTTGGAAACTATCGATTCCTCTGTCGTCGAGATGATACACCGTGACTTCTTGCCATTCGTTTCTCTAAACGTTCTTCGTTTCTTGCTTAGAGTCGGCTAATCGCGATATACTTCTTGCCACACCGATCATGTTACTGGCGTTTGTCTTGGATTATTTGCGATTTCTTTGGATGTTGATACTCGAGAGTTAGAGAATATTGGTTCGAATTGTTTGTTTTTGTTCGGATTACGTGTAAAATATAATTATAGAAAAATTGGAGGTATCGATGAGGTATCGACGATGGAATATCGACTCTGAAATATTTAAAAAGCTAAGTAGAGGGTACTAGGATTATTCGTCCTTACTTG
Organism: Eufriesea mexicana; assembly: GCF_001483705.2. Taxonomy (NCBI): domain Eukaryota; kingdom Metazoa; phylum Arthropoda; class Insecta; order Hymenoptera; family Apidae; genus Eufriesea; species Eufriesea mexicana. The sequence continues at coordinate 1,226,827 of NW_016909275.1, read as the reverse complement.
GTTCACGTATAGAATTTAATAGATTATTCGTACATTAACACGACTCCAAGTCACACTGTTTTTATTTCAGTATACATAGACACAGTATTATTGTCAATAATTATTATTAGTATTTACTATAACTATTGTCAATAACATACTTAATATAAAGAGAAATCCAAAGGATTCTTTCGTATGCATTGAATGAAGTTAGTCGATTAATTTGGTATATCATACTCTTTTAAGGCCAGAAATAGGTCTTATATCCGGGTGATCGATTTTAGAACTCACGTTGATTAACCACTTTCTAGTTCTCTAAGTAAGAACTGTAAATCTTTAAACTTTCAGATCTTCTTCGTTAGACAGATTTCCCCTACATAGTAGTTCTTTCAAAGTAACGTAAACAAAGTCATTGCTTGGTCCAACAGTAGCTTTATTTATATTATTGTGATCCAGGCAAAAAGAAGGAGAAAGGAAACAATGAGTATTCCATCGGCAAAAGTAAGTTAATACGCAAGAGTGTACAACATAACCTCATTGTTACATGGATTTCTCTTATATCAGACAGATTTCGAATCAAACCGAGAGCATTTGACATTCTTTTAAACAAATTCGATCCAATAATTCCTTTATTCTCTCTACTATGATCTGAACATAAAGAAAAAATAAAAATTGCATCAAAAGAAGCAACTTGACATATATAGTTGTGTAACATAACCTCTTCGTTCAATAGACTTCTCCTATATCAAATATATCTTATTTCAAGGCAATGGTACACGATTCCATTTAAAAATTATTTAATCCAACAATTCTTTTATTCACTCTACCACATAACAAGAAGAAAAATAAAAATTCCATCAAGAGAAGCACCTTGACACACACCGATGTCCAACCTAACCTCTTTGTTACATGGATTTCTCTTACATCAGATAGACCTCGAATCAAACTGAGAGTATTTGACACTCTTTTAAACAGATTCGATTCAATAATTTTTTTATTCGTTCTACTATGATCTGGACACCAAGAAAAAATAAAAATTCCATCAAAAGAAGCAACCTCGACATACATAGGTGTTTAGCATAACCTCTTCGTTCGATAGATTTCTCCTATGTCAAATATATTTCACTTCAAAGCAATAGTACTTTATATCATTTAAAAAGAATTTAATGCATCAATTCCTTTATTCACTCTACCATATAACAAGAAGAAAAATAAAAATTCCATCAAGAAAAGCACCTTGACACACACGGATGTCGAACCTAACCTCTCCGCTAGACAGATTCCCTGCACAAGATAAATCTCGAATCAAAGCAATTTTCAAAGGTCTCCAACGATTCCTTTATTCATACAACTACGAACCTAATAACCACACGTGCCCACTCTAATCTCATCATCAGCAAGATTCCCCTTACATCAAATAAATCACGAATCCAAGCAATGGCACCTGACACTTCTCGAGGAATCTCTATCCACCGATTCCTTTATTCCTACAACTATCATCCAAAGAAAAGGAAGAAGAAATAAAAATAAAAATTGCATCCACAGAAGCAACCCAACACCCACGTCCACTCTAACCCCAGATGCCTATTAGGCTCTACAAGGCAGACCAGCTGAACTCTCCGCTAAACGGCCGCATCCTGCGAACAATATCTGTGCAATAATAATAATATCTGCGCACTCGAGCGAGTATGCAACCGCGGCAGCAGAGATTCCTCCTCAAAGGAGCTCGACCTCGTATATCCGCTGCCTCTTACCCGTGCACCCATTATCTAGCCCCGAGAAACTGGCCTCTTCCAGAAGAAGAACAAAAAGAGGCTGAAAGAAAACAGTGGGGACCCTCGGCGAGGAACGCGGCGGGACTTTCCTCCGTAAAAGGTACCGCATAATGAGAACACGGATTGCGAAAGATTCTCGGTTGACACGTTCCACGGTAATTTCGCGTTAGATATGAGCGCGTGGAAAATACGCCTCGTGCCTCCTCGGAGTACCTCGCGGACGTGGGTCAAGTATAATTGACGTGCCGGTGACACCGTCGGCTAACGATTGCCACACGAAGCGATTTAAGTCGCGAACGAGCCGACGTCAATTTTGAAATCCCGCGAATCCGCGTGGAATCGAAAGGTCGATCGTGGCCGACCTCGTCCCCTCTGTCCGTTCGCGCTTCTCAGACCCTGGCCAAGTCAGACGTCTGCACAGGGGACCGAGGGAGTATCCCTGTCTACTCGCGGGCTAGGATAGCCCGTTTGGAATGCTCTTTGCGTGAGCCCGTCGCATGTACGGCTGAATCGTATTCATACGGTCGTTAATATCGTCGACGACACGAGTCGGCTGTTCGAGCAGCGCAACCTTTGATCGCGTGCATGCTGATCCACGTGGTATGGTTGTTTGAAGTAATGTAAGAGGCAGCTGGCAGGAACGGGAGTCCTGTGGTCTGGATTATTCCGATCTGATCGCGTTTAGATCGCTGTTGCTCGGGCTGCTCGGGGTTGGGGTGAGCGCGAGGATGGGGTAAGAGAATCTTATGCTTTTGTTGGCTTTGGGTAGGGATCTTGGCTCGGTTATATTCCCATTTTTTCGTTAGATTTAGCGTTTTTATGGGTTACCTATTTACCTATTTACCTATTACCTATTTGTGTAAATATTACCTATTGTGTTACCTATTTGTGTAACAATGTGTTCATATTATTTATGAAACAGAGTTTGTTATTATATTAACTGTGTGTGAGCCATAAGGAAGTCTGATTATGCCATAGTCTGATTGTCCTTAGATCCTGCTTAATATCGTTATTGATTATGTATATTACTAATTTTCTTCATACCATTTATGCCATTGGCTTGTGTCTAATTGTAAGCCAAAAAGGGAGTGTAATTATTTGACATTCCTAGTTTTGGATTACTATGAAGAGGTTATGTTAGGCCTATGTAACACAAGAATTTTATTTTTATGTGAGCCGAAAGGAAGTCTGATTATGCTATAGTCTGATTGGCTTTAGATCTTGGTTAGTATCGTTATTGATTATGTATATCACTAATTTGTTTATACCATTTATGCCATTGGCTTATGTCTAATTGTAAGTCAAAAAGGAAGTCTAATTATTTGACATTCCTAGTTTTGGATTACTATGAAGAGGTTATGTTAGGCCTATGTAACACAAGAATTTTATTTTTATGTGAGCCGAAAGTAAGTCTGATTATCCTTAGATCCTGGTTAGTATTGTTATTTATTATGTATATCAGTAATTTGTTTATACCATTTATGCCATTGGTTTGTGTCTAATTGTAAGCCAAAAAGGGAGTGTAATTATTTGACATTCCTAGTTTCGGATTACTATGAAGAGGTTATGCTAGGCCTATGTGACATAAGAATTTTATTTTTATCGATTGCTGTGTTTTACTATAGTGTCCTGAATAGCGGATTATATTTTGGTTCGAATTGGAATTATTCTGATTATTCTAATTATCGTACTAGTTACCATTTTCATTGTGCTTAGTATAATTAGTTTAGCTCTTGTTTTCTTTTTTTGTTTTTTTTTTTATTTTTTTTGAATGATTTTTTAATAGGAAAAATAGTAGAAAAAGGAAGAGAATTCGAGCTATCAAGTTCATAGGCGAACGACCTAAATCGAATTCGCTAAGATAGGAATTCGAAGCGGCGATTAGACCACACGCGGTATACACACGCGATACACGGGCTATGATATATTATGCATATCGCTTGTCAAAGGGTACATGCATCGGTGCGAATCATTTATCAATCGTTATCGATCAAATCCGATCGAAGCTCTTATTCGAGCACGGCACTATCTGTATCTCGATGGAATGAAGAACGGAATTCATCGTGCTGAACGAATTCGCTTGGTGGGCATGCAATGCATCGATACCTGGTTGCTTCTAGTTTGTCTTTATTAGCTCTGCCTTTCGTTCTGTGTGCTTTTTGCTGTTATTGATAACGGAATTAAATAAAACAATGGGCACAAGTGTTACGCCATTGGTCTTCGCAGATAATCCGTGTTTGTCTTCGACACGCGATATTTGTTGCTACGTATTCCTCTATGGTCATTCATCCATATGTTCCACGTGGTATTTTACGTTATATATGAGTTACTCAGAAATCAATGCGGTTAAAACTATTCTTTCATATTTTCTGATTTTTGTCAATTTTAATGGAATAAATAATATTCTTTTTAGCTATTACAATTATTAAATTTAGTTATTTAGTTATTAAATTTTAGTTATTTACTCGTTACTTCGCTTTTTCTAGGTTAGGTAGCCCTTCTTTGAAAAGGAGACGTTTATATTAAGGTGTTTTACGTATCAAAAAATATTAATTTTTAAAATTTTTGTTTTCTGAACTTAACTGTAGTGGCTTTTGAGAGATTCATATATGGGATGACTCAAAATTCATGCAAGAAGTAATTTTAATGGAAAATTTAAATTTAAATTTGATTAATTTAAATTTTAATGGAAATGGTTTTTAATTAAAAATAAGAAATTAAATGTTTCTCAATAATAAAATGGCGTTGTTCTTTCGTGTAGCATTCCATTTTTAATAACCCTAAACTGTCAGTTATCACACTGTCTTTTTTCTTTCGTTGGCAATACTGTACCCCAGGAATGGCGCAAAATTCAAATCTTGCGTGAATTTTGGGACACTCTTTATAACCCTTTAAATTTGGAAATTTTTTCGCTTTGAAGATAAAACAATTCGAAGCTTTTATTATATTTTTCTAAGCTCGGTGATACCAGTCATACTAAAATAAAAAAAAAAAATCGCCTGTATTTTATTTGGATATTTCATGCATAATTTCTTTTCATCTAATTATTATCTCATATTCTCATTAATTAATTAAGATTCAGCGTATAGTATATTACGATATAATACCAAAGTATAGTATCATAGGACAATATCGATATTTTATTATAGTTTATAATATTTTATTATGGTTTATTCTTGCGCGTTATCTATTTAAAATGGAATTTTAATCTGTCGGAGCGGTTGGTTGATTCAGAATTTATTTGGAGCAGCTCGAGGACGGTTTGAACGGCAAAAGTACACGTAGAGATTAAGTATAATGTTATTTATAGGAACAGAAGGATCAGGTTTCTAAAGGTCTGTCTCTGCCAATTTGCCATTTATTCGCAGACTTATTTCTACTTCCTGGATTTCATTTTCGAATAGTAGCTGCCGACAACGCGATTTGTTTAACGGAGTTGCACGATTTTCGTCACGTACGAGACTCGCAGCTCACGGCAATATGGAAACCGAATGTAAACGAAACGTGAAATTGCAAGGGTAAATGCCGATTTCGAAAAGCTAACAGCAACAAAGTTACATCGGGCCGTGAAAATGCAGATTTTCCGGTAGTTTCCCATATTACCTCGTCGTTCCAGCTGTTTCCTCCTTTCTAAATTTAATACTGCAGGATGCTCCAAACTGTGCAGGTTTTTACCACACGCACTTGATTAACGAAAAAATCACCAAGTGCAAAGGGTTAAGGAAGCTTTGGGATTTATTGTTAGATTTGGTCATTTGGGTTTAGGTTTCTCGAGGATTTCTGCAGTATCGAGAAATCATTTTTAGGTTTTTTAAGTTTAGAGATTTTGCTTGTTATTTATCAGTTTTGGATAGAGCTTTACCTGAGTTTTAGCCTGTAATTTTTGGATCGTATAATTTTAGCGAGAAATTTTGAATCTGTTATGGAAACTATTGTAGTTATTGGTATGGGGTTCTATGACAGGAGATGTCAGAAGGCTTCGAATTACTATTTTCCTGTAATGAAAAATTCGCCGAGTGCAAAGGATTAAGAAGACTTTGGGATTTATTGTTAGATTTGGTCATTTGGGTTTAGGTTTCTCGAGGATTTCTACAATATCGAGAAATCATTTTTAGATTTTTTAAGTTTAAAGATTTGACTAATTATTTACCAGTTTTGGATAGAGCTTTACCTGAGTTTTAGGGTGTAACTTTAGTGAGAGATTTTGGATTTGTTATGGAAACTGTTATAGTTATTAATATGGGGTTCTACGACAGGAGATGACACAAAGTCTTCGAATTACTATTTTTCTGTAACAAAAATATCGCCGAGTGCAAAGGGTTAATAATCGATTAAACGAGCAATCCACTGATCTACTGAAAGGCAGTTTAAAAAAATCAATTTACCGCAACTCATTCTTTCAACAACCTCATCAGTCCCGCAATCCAAACGAAGTCACACCGACGCGAAACTGGTAGGATGACTCGCTCCTTTTACCGCCATCTGCACTCGCAGCCACCACGCAAACCGATCCCCAGCGCTATGACCAAAGCAATCCTGGTTGAACGATAAACGAGCACCGGCTTCCTCGTCTCGCATTCAGCCGGTAGCAGTGAAAGGGTGAAATCACGATGAAACGACGATTTATTTCTTCCACGAATCGAAAGAACGAAATTACCGATCCATCAGCCACCGATGAATCGCGAATTTTCGAGGAAGAAATCGGGATACGTAGGCCACAAAGGGCCCAGTTCGATAACCCAGCGTGGATTATCCAATGGCAGGCTATCGGCACGATCGGCTTCCTTATTGCACCGGGCCGGTTCCTAATAACTGTCACGGTGCAGCGTATAAATTACACGGGAGCTCCGTCAATCGAGCATGCGACCTATTAATAGGATCTCTTTATGCGTTCCAACGGCCCAGGGAATGACATGCACGCACGTGCGACTGCGGTGAAATTACATGCACGCTCTCATGCCTCTTCGGATTAGCGCGCGTTTCTGCCTAGACGTCGCTTTCCGAATAGAAATCTGCCACCATCGCTCCTGTGAATCACTCCCAGCTGGAACCGGTCGAATCTGATCACCGCTCCCGCGGAATACGCAGGGAACAGGATGCCTAGGATTTGTGACCTTTTCCAGTGCTGTTCCTATGGGTTAGGTGACTACTTTCGTTTCGTTTACTTTTTCTCCCTTTTCTTCTCTTTCTTCGGTTCACTTCTCTTTTTACGAGGAACTCATGTTATATCGTTATGAGGTTTAGGTATCACGCTTTAAAGTTTGGGTATGTAGAGTAGAATTTAGGGAATTTTGTTTTGTTTTCTGAGATACTTAAAGGAGATAATTGGAATTTTAAAAAATCCTAAAATAATTGAAGTTTGAACAAAGTGTATGTAATTGGAGAACTTTTGGATCAGGATTGTAGATTTAGTTTAATAGAATATTTCTTTTTCGTTTCTTTTATTTTTTTCTTTTCTTTTTCTCTTTCTTTGAGGCACTTGTGTCGTATCGTTGTGAGGTTTAGGTATTAAAAATTAATTTAGGTATTAGCTTTAAAGTTTGGGAATGTAGAGTAGAATTTGAGGAATATTATTTATTTTCTGAGATAATTAGAGGGGATTGATGGAATTTTTAAAAATCCTAATATAATTAAGGTCTGAGTGAAATGTGTGTGCAATTGGAGAATTTTTGGATCAGGATTGTAGACTTAGTTTAATAGAATATTTCTTTTTCGTTTCTTTTATTTTTTCCTTTTTTCTTCTCTTTTCTCGAGGGACTTTTGTCATATCATTATGAGTTTTAGGTATCACACTTTAAAGTTTGGGTATGTAGAGTAGGATTTGAGGAATTTTATTAATTTTCTGAAACAATTAGAGGAAATCGTTGGAATTTTTAAAAATCCTAAAATAATTAAGGTTTGAACAAAGTTTGTGTGTGTAATTGAAGAATTTTTGAATTAGGATAGTAGACTTAGTTTAATATTTCGTTTTCTTAGATTTTACTGAATTATTGGTAGACTTTGATTGAAATATTATTTCATTGAGATGTAATAGGAATTGAAAATTAAAAATTATTTTCCACTATTTTCTATGATTGTATATCCACATAAAATGTGGAAAATTGTTTCCTTTTTTTATTTATTCCCATCATTATTATTTTCTCTTTTGCACCATCCTATTGTATAATTTAACTGGAATTTTTCTTATTACTAGAATAGTTTCTTATTATTATTATTTCCATATAAAGCTAGGTGGATAATTTTCTTAGTATGCAAAATAGAAAATTGTTTCTTTCCTTCTCCTCTATTATTGCAATTTTTAATCTGTCAAAATATCAATTTATCCTAATTTAAATTTAAATTTTAACCTAGCAAAATTATAATTATAATTTTTTCTTTTTCTGGAAATTATTTCCTTTCTCAATAATAGATTCTAATCGATATCATATATCACTATACTATGGTATAACTAAAACCTGAATATGAAAATCGCCATAACTGAAAGCTAATCGTCTAAGTCTCCATAACTAAAAACTAAATATCATTTATGAGTTTCACACACGCACTCGTGCACACTTTCACGTATATACTTACACCACGAATACACTTTTATAAAGTCTACTTAAAATTTATTATAATATCGTCGTATATCAACCGCGAAATTTTTCCTTTTTATCCAAGATGCAGCTTTTTACTACATTGTACACACACGCACACGTGAAACTGTAAAATTTATAAAACACACGGGGGAACCTCTTTTATTGGCCATATTTCACCCTCGAATCTAATCCAACGTGTTGATAGGTGCTCGGAATAAAACACGACCGATAAAATCCGTGGTCTGTATATATTATGTATTTTTCACGAATATACCGGATTACATGGAGCTACCTGTAACCCGGTACAATCCAGTTTTAATGGAGTTTTATAGTTTTCATCCGCCGACGTCGAATTTTATTTTTCCTTTATTTGCACAGTTGGCGAAGACAAACAAGCTTCGGTGTTTAATCAGCTACATTAATGATGCTTACCAAACATTATTCTGCAGTAGCCAATTACTTAAGCTATGAACAGCGAGAACCTATTCCTCGAGTGGCCGCGGGCGGATTCTAGAGAACGAGCGTAATTTACGACTCGAAGGTACGACTGAAAAGCACGATTTATCTTAACGAAATTATTCGACATTCCTGGAGAATAAAAATCGCGAATAAATTGGCAGAAATCGGTTGAGCACGACGAAATAATCGCACGATATTTAAACGAAAGTAGCTCCACGAGAAGTGTCAGATAACGTTTTACGAGCTCCAGATCGGTGAACTTTCGGCTAGGACAATCAATTTGCGCGATTTCTTTCGACATCCTACGCGATACTCGCTGAACTTGTCAAAATAACAGATAATTTTCTTCAATTCGACCAGAGCTAACGCAAAATCGACTGATTATTTGGTAATTAATCGTGTTTGTACTGAGAAACACTGTACAATTAGATTTTGGGAGAACGTGAATTTATCCTCGATCTTTTGGTGAAAAGATATAGAATTTTTCAGATTCTTGTTTTGGCAGATGCAAATAATTTTACTGTAGAATCCTCGACCATCAGAGTTTTCTTTAATACTAACTCTACGACGACTGGTTAAATTGTTAAATAATCGATGGATGAAGATAATAGGTATTAAAATTGGAAATGTCGAAAATAAAAATTTTTTAATTTAAAAAATCGTGAACCGATCTTTAAAGGACCGATAAAACTTTCACGAGTGAAATATCAATCATCCTAACGTGTAATTAGAGTGATTCAAGTGAATTTATTCTCGATCTTTTGGTGAAAAGATATAGAATTTTTCAGATTCTTGTTTTGGCAGATGCAAATAATTTTACTGTAGAATCCTCGATCATATGTGATCAGATTTTTCTTTAATACTGAATCTACAATAACTGGTTAAATTCTTAAATAATTGGTGTATCAAGAAATGACAGAAGAATTTCAAAGAAAGTAGAATAATAGATATTAAAATTGGAAACGTCGAAAATAAAAATTTTTTAGTTTAAAAAATCGTGAACCGATTTTTAAAGAACCAATACAACTTTCACGAGTGAAATATCAATCATCCTAACGTGTAATTAGGGCAATTCGATTTTTGAAAATAATTCAATTATTATTTTTAATAATTCTATAATTTTGGGAAATCGGTGACATTCGATGAATTTTCATCCAATTGTGGTCCCCATAGACGTCCCCATAAAGGACTTAACCAATATATATTTTAGAAAAATCGTTAATAATCACAGTTAATATATTCGCATTGCTTTACTTGTCAAATGAACGCGGAAATTAACAAAATTTCCTGCGAAATAATGAAGTAAATTGAATTATAACGATTTCTGCCTTTATTACCCATTCAACGAGCCTATTAAAAATCCGATAATTTAAATTAGCCATAACCGCGATCATAAAACCGCGATAAGCACTGGGAACAAAGTTGCATAAAAATATGCTCTCGCGAGTAGTCAATTGTCATGACATCATAATTTATCCGACAATCTGAAATAACCATCTATTCTATTCGCTTTCCAATGATAAATCACGATCTCTCGCTGTTGTCGTTTCTTTCTCTCCATTCTTTCCCTTCCTTTTTTTCGTTTCCCATTTAAACGTGTTTTCTCATTTCGCCGCTAATTTGTTCGTAAATACAGCGCCGTTGACAGGGACAAATATTTGCCGATATTTTGCCGTCGTTTTGCATTTCCTACATTCCGTGGTATAGGCACACGCGCGAGGATCGGCAGGATAATCGGCGCGAAATAATCCTCGCGCCGCGGCTTAATTACATAATCGTTTCGCGTATCGTTTTTAGATATCGCAACATCGACCAGCCACGATTATAATTTATAACCCGGCGTGTCCGAGTGAATTACATTAGCTCGATTTTACCTTTACGTAAGCGGTGGAGCACGGAGGTGTTGGTTGGGGGCCCTAAGGCGATCGAACACCGCACTTTGGTCGCAGTGTGAAAGCTTCCACTGTGTTCATCTTCTATCGATAGAAAGGGAATAGAGGAGATGACGTTGGATGGGAATGAAAAAATGTGATGGTTATTTCTTTGGTCACTGGGTAATTGGGTAGTATTGTGGATATGTAGGTAATAATGGTACAGGTATATACCTGGTTATGGGGTCTCAAGATAGATTCGTTTAATGAATGAATTGTAAGAAGTTTAGAATTGAGTATCTTTTTTATTTTTATTTTTTTCTCTGACAGCAATTGTTATTTCTTAGTCACTGGGTAATTGAGTAGTATTGTGGATGTGTAGGTAATAATGGTACATATATACCTGCTTCTGGGGGTCTCAAGGTAGATTCGTTTAATGAATGAATTTTAAGTAACTTAGAATTGAGTATTTCTTTATTTTTTTATTTTCCTTTTTCTGTGACAGTAATTGTTATTTTTTAGTCAGTGGATAATTGGGCATTATTATAGATACACAGTTAATAATGGTACATGTATATACTTGGTTCTGAGGGTCTCAAGGTAGATTCGTTTCATGAATGAATTTTAAGAAGTTTAGAATTGAGTATTTCTTTATTTTCTTATTTTTTTTCTGTGATAGTAATTGTTATTTTTTATTCATTAGATAATTGGACATTATTATAGATACATAGTTAATAATGGTACATGTATATACTTGGTTCTGAGGGTCTCAAGGTAGATTCATTTAATGAATGAATTTTGTGAAGCTTAGAATTGAGTATCTTTTTTATTTTTATTTTTTTCTGTGACAGTAATTGTTATTTTTTAGTCATTGGATAATTGAGCATTATTATAGATACATAGTTAATAATGGTACATTATTTTTGGTAGTTCTTGGACTGATAGAAAGGATATGAGTTAGAGAAGATAAATAAAGATAAAAATATTTATTTTGGATAATTGGTTAATTAAAGAAGGCAATACAACCAAGTTTGCACGAGCATTTAGAGATAGTTTCGTTCATTGAATTTCAAACAGGTTCTCTTTCAGACTCTTTCATTCATCTTCTATGCTCTAATCAATATAACAATATAAAAGGGGAAAAAAAATATAACAAAATTGAAACCAAAAAAAAAAATAGAAATATTTATATTACATAAATAAACGTGCTTCTTTAATAATTCATTACATAAATTCATTAAATAAATAATTTATAAATTTGCACAAAGATCTTTGAATACTTTTATAAAAAGGGCCACGTTTCTTAATTTCATCGACTTCTCGAAGAAGCAATATTTTATAAATTTCTTGTCCATTTTTCGAAAACCTACTTTGTGAAAAATCGCAAAAATTCCCATCATTTATTCTTTACTCGCAAGAATTCAAACAAGAAACACAAAAATTCACGTCAATTACTTTTCACTCGCGAAAACCCGAATAAATAAACGAGTATAATATCGTGACTCTTAAATATGACTCTTAATTGGAGACTATTTAAAAGCTTAAACGAAATTCGACTTTCGTTTTTTCTCCCAGAGCAACATCGACCCGAGTTAAATGTTTATTACGAATTTATTTTGTTTCAAATTCTTAAATGCCAAGGCTAATCGAACAACCGACTGAGAATAACTGACCTGTCTTATCAAGCGTGATTAACCCAACAAATGAATCGCTAATTTCAGGCCACTGACTGCGAAGCTTTCTTCTCGTCGAAGAGGGAATATTAATCGAGAAAAACGTCGTTCGATCGTCAGAAAAGGAAGAAATAAAATAAATTAAACCAGCTTTAAACCAGCTTTTAAGAAAATGCTCGTTTGTCAATTTGAATTTGAAATTTCCCGCTTTCAACTCGTTTCATTTGCACGATTTCATCGTTGACGAAATTCAATTATTACTACGGTGGTTATCGACATGCAATAATTGTCACGATATTTCGGTAGTCGCCATGCTCGATGACATTGCGCAGTTTTTCATCTTTCAGTCAACAGCTTCGATATCGGCGTTGTTTTCTGCAATGTTTTCCTCTTGATACCCAATATTTCAAGCTCTCCAATATCGTGCATCAGTCGAGGTTAATATTTCACTTAAGCAACGAAATATTATTTATTCGGCTTTATTTTTCCAGGTTTCTTGATTTCACGCGGATTCTCGTGGAGGGATCTCGTTCTTAAAATACGAAACTTTAAGTACGAATATTTTTATTTTTCTGACCAATATGGGAATCTTCGTTAGTTTTTAAATATTTGGAGTATTGAATGGTGAATTAATTATTTTTCAATTTGCTTTTAATTTTCTGGAAGTCGTTCAGAAGCTAATTAAATTTTTCTGTAATTGGTTTTTAAGGAGAAATTTTGGAATTTTGTTATAAATTATTTCGCTTTTGTTCTGTATTTTCTTATTTAATATTTAATATTTTTATTTTCCTGAGTAATTTCAGAATTTTCATTTTCTTTCAAACGTTTCGAATATTGAATGGTTAATTAATTATTTTTCAATTTGCTTTTAATTTTCTGGAAGTCTTTCAGAAGCTAATTAAATTTTTCTGTAATTAGTTTGTGAAGTAAAATTTTGGAATTTTATTATGAATTATTTCGCTTTTGTTCTGTATTTTCTTATTTAATATTTAATATTTTCATTTTCCTGAGTAATTTCAGAATCTCCATTTTCTTTCAAACGTTTGGAATATTGAATGGTTAATTAATTATTTTTCAATTTGCTTTTAATTTTCTGGAAGCCTTTCAGAAGCTAATTAAATTTTTCTGCAATTGAGTATTGAAGTAAAATTTTAGAATTTTGTTATAAATTATTTCGCTTTTGTTCTGTATTTCCTTTGAATTTAATATTTTTATTTTCCTGAGTAATTTCAGAATCTCCATTTTCTTCCACACCTTTGGAATATTAAATAGTTAATTAATTATTTTTAAATTTGCTTTTAATTTTCTATGAGTTCTTTAGGAGGTGCATAAATTTCATTGCAATTTGTATCTAAGAAAAAGTATTAAGATTTCTTATAAATTATTTCACTTTTATTTTATACTCTTAAGGAAAGATAAAAGACTTTTATTTTATACTCTTTCGAATGAGTCTTTATCGCAGTAGATTCATTGAGAATGATTTCGATACGATAAAAATACAAAGGTTTAATATGAAAAGTGCAAATAAGTTGCAAAATATCATGAATGTACCATTCTTTCTTTCACTTCGAACGTTGATAAAAATAAATCTACAGATAAGGGTTGTAATCTGCGCTTACTGTTAGGATACTCGCTGCCATTATCATTGTCTCGGTATATTGTTAAACAAATTCTTACGTAAGACCTCGTTAATCTTTGTTTTTCCATTACTCAACGCTGGAAGTGTACTTTTTCAAATTCATTTTCCTTTTTTTTCTCGTTTTATAATTTTGAGTCGTTTAAATATTTGGACGATCAAGAAACACGTGCAAGTGTCGTCTAATTGTACATCTGTGCTATTATTTGCAACAATAATTATTCAGAACTCACGAAATTGCGTAATTTTATATTATTAACGTAACTCGATTAATTGATTAATCGTTTAGAATTATTCGTGCATTATTCGAGTCTTATATTGTTTATGCACTCGATGATAATTGCCAGTCGATTATTCGGAGAGAATTAATTGAAATTTTAACGAAACCGTTGATATGATAGTGACACAAAGAATTTCTCTCGAGGACAATGACAGAAAGAATACTGCTTTTTTGCATTTAACTTTATCTCTCGTTTGACAAAATTACGCATAAAGTAGTTATTTTCCGTACATGTAAACCGAGCAGGAGATAACACACTGGGAAATAAATTACGATCAAATTGTATAAAGAATAGTCGAAATAAATAAAATAACATTGTAAGATATATAAATTATTAAAATTGTAAAACTCAAGATGATTGAGATGTCCTATATTTGCATCAGAAAAATGAAAGTGAATTAATGCATTGATATATTCAGAAAGAGGAAAAGAATTTTCTAAAATTTATTATTAATAAAATAAATATAATATTCAAGATTTATAAAATTCGTTCACTCTTAAATACAGTTGCGAATATAATTACGATTAATTTCCCTTAATTTTCATGATGCAAAATGTGTATTGCAAATAAGATATTTAATATAATATAATATAACATAATATTCGACGTAATTAAATATCACAGTAATTAATACAAAATAGCATAACATTCAATATCATTAAATATTCCAATAATTACTATAATATACTATTTGCAATAAATCAAAATATATTTTCATAACTCTAAATAATAATTAAAAAATCCTCCAAACGATTATTAAGACATATATTCATTATTGCAATATTATTAATATTGTAATAATTATTATAATATAGTATAATATCCAACGCTATTAAATATCAAAGTAATTAATATAATATAGTATAACATTGAATATTATTAAATATTCCATTAATTCCTATATAAAATATGTATCGCGAATATAATATTTAATATAATATTCGATATTATTAAATATTGTAATAATTAATATAAAATCATATAACATTCAATATCATTAAATATTCCAATAATTACTATAATATACTATTTGCAATAAATCAGAATATATTTCCATAACTCTAAATAATAATTAAAAAATCCTCCAAACAATTACAAAGACATAAATTCATTATTGCAATTTTATTATAATGCAATATTATTAAATATTGTAATAATTATTATAATATAGTATAATATCCAACGCTATTATATATCACAGTAATTAATATAATATGGTATAACATCCACTGTTATTAAATATTCCAATAATTACAATAATATACTATTTACAATCAATTAAAATATATTTCCATAATTCTAAATAATAATTTAAAAATCCTCTAAACGATTTACTAAGACACAAATGCAATCAGAAAAATTGTAATACACAGAAAATCGATTGCATTCTCGAAAACAACATCTGCCATACTGTAAGCTAGAATCGCAGCTTCCACCGCGAAGAAACTCGGTTAGGGCCGCGGATGATTTATCGGTACAAGATGCTCGGATGCGTGGAAATCGCTGTCGATCCCCCTTCGTTATCGTTTCTGTATCGCCGTTCAGTTTGTCATTTCTCCGGCTAAGTATGTCAAAACAATTATATTCCGAAGTTTATCGCGAAGTCGACGCAACGATGCGCGCCGAAGGTAAAGGAACGATTCGAGAGATATATTAAGTGGAGCATCGTCGTTCCTAACATCATTCGTCACTGTCGTATCCCTGGTGGACAAAGGGAACACGAGACCCGGAGGCCCCCTTAACGACCGCGGATCCCTGTTTCCTAATTAGAGTCCGCTGAAGGGATTAGGGGCGCCACGAGAGATGCCCCACGTGTCGTAATTTCTAGTATTCCAGACTCTTTCGATGATTTATGGCATAGGTGATTGAGTTAGTAGTGGGTGCTTCATTTCTTTCCCCCGAGAGAGATTAAGAGAATCAGTGTTCTTGGTATTATGTTGAAGACAGGGATCGTGTAGGTCTCGGGCTAGTGGATTGGGCTGACAATGAGATTAAGGCAGAGGATGGTGATTTGGAGAACAGGTTCAGAGAGTTTGATATCGAATGCTGTGGGTGTAATAACGTTTTATGGTTATATTCTGAGGGGATCGTTTGGATTTGTATTTTTTTGGCAAATTTAGGGATTTGAACTGAATCGAATGAGTTGAGGGTGAAATTGAGATAGAGGATAGCGATTTGAAGAAGAATTTTGCAATTTAATTGTGAGCTATATTCTACATTTACGATATTTTTGAAACATTGTTCAGATTAGTATTTTTTCAGCTGCTTTGTAACTTCTTTGACAATTTTAGGGATTTGAACTGAATGGAATGAGTTGAGGGTGAGATTGTGATAGAGAATACTGATTTGGAGAAGAATTTTGCAATTTAATTGTGAACTATATTCTACATTTACGATATTTTTGAAACATTGTTCAGATTAGTATTTTCTCAGCTACTTTGTAACTTCTTTGACAATTTTAGGGATTTGAATTGAATGGAATGAGTTGAGGGTGAGATTGAGATAGAGGATAGTAATTTGGAGAAGAATTTTGGAATTTAATATTGATTTTAATTGTGGACAATATTTTATATTTACTATATTATAGAAAAACCGTTCAAATTAGTATTTTTTCAGCTGCTTTGGAACTTCTTTGGCAGCTTTAGGGATTTGAAATGGATTGAGAGGGTTGAGAGTGAGATTGAGATAGAGGATAGTAATTTGGAAAAGAATTTTGGAATTTAATAGTGAATTTAATTGTAGACAATATTTTATATTTACGATATTTTTGAAACACCGTGCAGATTAGTATTTTTCAGATGCTTTGAAAGTTCTTTGGCAGCTTTAGGGATTTGGACTGAATCGAGAGGGTTGAGGATGAGATTGAAACAGAAGATCCTGATTTGGAAAGGATTTTTGGTATTTAATGGTGAATTTAATTGTGAGCTATATTTTATATATACAATATTTTTGTAATACCGTTCAGATTAGTATTTCTTCAGCTGCTTCGAAGAATCCTGTTTGATTAAACAAGGTGGAGATTAATTGAGATAAAGGATAGTAATTTGGACAGGATTTTTGAAATTTGGTTTTGTGTCTTTGATAGCGAATATTAGAGATTATTCGTATATTTATAATATTTTAAAAGAATCGTTTAAACTAGTAGTTCTTCAGTAGCTTTAAGAGTTTATGCTAAATCAAGTACAATAGAAATAATTTGAATTACTTATGTGCCTAATATTGGAAATTGTTAGAATATCGTGAAATCGAAATTTGTAAAATTGTAATAAATCTTAAATAATTCTTTCTAGATAAATATTTAATTTCCAACAGAGGATCCATAAATTTAGTAGAACTCGTATCTCACAATGTTTAAATTAAAAGAAATTGCTCAAAATATTAATTCCAAAAATTAAAATAATAATATCTTTCTCGATACTTCTTAGACCTTCGATTAAATCTCCGAAAAGTAAATAAAATAGGTCTCGCATTAGGTGGTCTCAGACTTCTACACGTTAAATACCTAAATGCGTGAAAAAATCCTAAAAATTCCTATTCCATTGCAATTTTCCAATCTCAATTAGATCGTTATCGCTGAAAATCGGCCATAAATCACGATCTATCAGGACCGATTTGAATCTAAACGCTGGAATTATTCCTTCAGCACTTTCGTTTGCTTCTTAACCCAACCGCAGCGTTATTATTCCAATCCCGAGTTCACGAACCGTTTCAGTCCTAGTAATTAGACATATTCGACCATTAGTCGTAATTACGCGATACGCAAACTCGATTCGCGATTATTAGCAGCGAGGACACGGCGGCCAGGCCGGCGATAAATCAGGGCCTCTCGATCTCGTAAATTATAGAGCTGATTAAACGACAATCGATTGGTCACCAGCGGACCGATCGATACGTTTCGTCGCGGTTGAAAGATCCCGCGAATAAACGATTCGCGGCTGCCTTTGCCTGCGTGAATTTCTGCACGCGTTTGGCCTTGGAACGATTAGATACGTCGAATCATCGCGAAAAGCTTCGTTTTCTTTAATTGTCACGGGTGATCGGTTGCATTTGAGGCATAAAACGGCGTGATTAAAGGGGAACGTCATGGAGTTGGAGATGTCAAGGTATTAAGCTGACAGTGAGACGAGCGTGTGGGTTGTTTGGTCTGTTAGTTAGCAGGTATTGCTCTTGTTGGTCTGATGGAATTTAAGCGAGGATCGAGGTATATTGTTGAAATGGTATGGTTCGACTTGGAATCGCATGAAGAGTTCCTTACTGAGACATTAATGTTGTGGGATTATTAGGTTCTAAGAATCTGGGGTTCTAGGTGTCTCAGATTCTAGGATTCTAGGATTCTAGAATTCTAGGATTCTAGGATTCCACGGTTCTAGGATCTTATAGTTTTAGGATTCTGAGGTTTTGGTATTTTATGGATTTAGAATTCGAGGGTTCCTGGATTCTGTGGATCTGGAATTCCAGGGTTGCAGAATTCTAGTATTCAAGAATCCTAGTGCTCCAGAATTCTAAGATTCTAGGATCCTATGGTTTTGGAATTCTGAGATTTTAGAATTTTATGGATTTAGAATTCGAGGGTTCCAGGATTCTGTGGATCTAGAATTCCAGGGTTACAGAATTCTAGAGTTCTAAAATTCGGGGATTCTAGAATCTTATGATTTTTAAATTCTAGGCTTCTCAGATTTGGAATTCTGAAATCCTAGGTCTCAAAATTTTAGAGTTCTCAGATTTGTGAATTCTAGAATATTAGAGTTCTGAAATTCTCGAGTTCTCGGGCTTGTGAATTCCAGAATCTTAGAGTTGTGAAATTCTCGAGTTCTCAGATTTGTGAATTTTAGAATCTGAGATTTCTAAAATTCTTGAGTTCTCATATTTAAGGATTCTAGAATTCTAGGGTTTTAAAATTCCTGAATTCTCAGACTTGATGTTTTAGAATCCTAGAGTGCTAAAATTCTAGAATTCTAAGATTCTGTGAACCTACAATTCCAGGGTTCAGGACTTCCAAGGTCCCAGAATTTTGGGATTCTAGAATTCCGTGCATCTAGTATTCGAGTTTCAAAATACCTGCGAGTTTATACCATATAATAATAAACATCAGAATTCCGCCATTCAAAGCGTACATAGCCGTTCTTAATGAGATCGAACATAGAACAGAATCTTTTCTCAATGACTCCCCATCCGAGTACATAAATTACTCAACCCTGGCGTCCAGAACAAAAATACTTGTTTAAGCGACTAGCGCGTAAATCAAACTCTACAAATACTCTGCCACCTTCTCCCAAAGCAAACAAATCCGTACACCTTCCTGCAGCTTCCCTGGTTTTTAAAACCTGGCAACCCCATACCGCTACCCATCTCAATGTCCAAAAAAGTAGCCTACGCAAACTATGGACAAATGGTTCCTTTAATCAACCATAAATTCCGCGTTCGAACCCCGAGTCCATAAACCTTCTTCCAAATATACCACCGGGTTCCAATATCCCCGAAACTCCTCCCTACCGAGTTCTTGGCCCGCGAAACCAATAAAACCGAGCCACCCAGCTGGAGACATTCCGGCTAGGGCCACGGGAGAGATTCGATAGCCCAACTTACCAGCGATCGTAAAGAAGAAATCCATGACACGTGTGACTCCTTGAAAGCGAAATCTAGGTGCCGATGGAGAGTCCGTGAGTGAACACATGCGATGTGTGAAAGGTGTTACAGGCACTGGTCCAAAGAAGTTTAGAGATAGCACCATATGCTAGTAGTCGCCATTTTCCGTCTTCTTCGTTTCATCGAATACGCGAATTAATTATTAGAATATATAGCATTGTTATATCAACATCGGTGGTACAAACTAGGAAGGATGATTCTACGTGAAAAAACAAATAAAAAATAAAGAATAAAATTTTTCGATTCGAAGCTCTGTTTTCGAGAAAATCGACTTTAAATATTGAAGAAGTACACGTGCATTTAGCTATGGCTTACAATTAGATGTATGGACCATCGATACATCGGCATCGGTAGTAAAACTGAGGAGGGGTGATTCTACGTGAAAAAACAAATCGAAAATAAAGAATAAAATTTTTCGATTCGAAGCTTCGTTTTCGAGAAAATCGACTTTGAATATTCACTGCGTACGCTGGTATACCAACAGTCCCTCCATCTTGGCCAATAAGTGCGCGCGCACCCAGTGAATATTCAAAGTCGATTTTCTCGAAAACGAAGCTTCGAATCGAAAAATTTTATTCTTTATTTTCGATTTGCTTTTTCACGTAGAATCACCCCTCCTTATTTGTATCACCGATGTTGATATATCGATGGACCATACATCTAATTGTGAGCCATAGCTAAATGGCATGTACATGTACTTCTTGAATATTCAAAGTCGACTTTCTCGAAAACGAAGCTTCGAATTAAAAAATTTTATTCTTTATTTTGGATTTGTTTTTTCACGTATAATTACCCCCTTCCAAATTATAATACAATTACTACCTAATCTAGCCCTGCATATATTTTTCATCAATATTATACTTTATATATTTGTCACTGTGCAACTATATGCGGTTAATTCCCTGCACCTTGTAATAAACACTGTAATTTCTTTCAAGAAATTACATCAATGTTAATTAAACACAGTAGACTTCGCGGATCTTCAACTTTTGCCCAGGGACGTCTCTGATCTCCTAGAACTTGGGGGAAAAAGTATAGTAGGGTGACAACTGGACACGTAAGAAGGATTTTCGTCTGACCTTGCCGGAGTTTGGCCGAAAGATGTCGAAGCTGTAAAATGGTGGCTGGCCGTGTGCGAGATATTGCTGGCAGACGTTTAACTTCTGGTCCGTAAACATTTTTGTCAGGCCGCGGATCGCCACCTCACAGCGGGATATATTCGTCGTTCGCTTGTAATTTATTTCTTAGTCGGCTAGGGCGAAAATAGCCGAAGCTGTACGCGCATGGTCGACCGTCTATCGGAATCGCGAGATATCGTTCGATGCTCTTGAAATTTACGCTAATGCGTTCCACGTAACACCGCTGTTATTATATTTCACGAAAGCTCGATCGGGAACGTCGATGGGAACGTGAGTGGAATTGAGTGTTGCGTGTATATTGCATTTGACAATTTCCAGCAATTGGGGTTTGGATGTTTAGATGAGGGTTAGGGGATGTCCACGAGTACCCCCTCTATATAGGGGGTTAGCGCGAATATTGGGAATGGGTGAATTGTGGAAGGGATCTTGTTCAGATTGTTATTTTTAAGGATAATTTATGGTAGAAATTATTTCAAGAATTATTTGTTTTTGTTGCTTTTGTTAATAGAAAGAATGTAATTATATTCTTTCAAATATATAAGTATGATGTATTTAAATACTTCTTTTGGTTTTTAAAGTTAGCATATCATTAACTTTTTGAACTAATGATCTTTAATGGGTATCTAAACATAGGGAATAAATAATAGTAATTTTAGTGATATCATTAAGATAAGTAAATATATTAATTACAGGTCTTTCTAGATATGGGTCGACATTAATTTTTTAAAATCAGGTATATGTTTTAGTAATTACAGAGAGGAAAATTCTGAGACTAGTTTCTTTGACTGGATTTATCAAATTTTATGTTAAATAAATTGTTTTTTAAATTATTTTAGGATTTTTTAGAATATGAACATTTATTTTCCTCATATTTTATGTGGATTATATATTTTTGTCGTGGTTTCTTTATTCTTCACATTTCCAATATTTTATGTTTTCAATAATAGTAATTTTAATACTAATATTTATTAGCTCCAATAATTATTTTAATATTTCTTTAACAACTAGTTAGATTCAAATTTCTTTTTGTTATTTAAATTTTCAGTATTACCTTTTTATATTTAATAATAATTTGAATATTTTTTTGAAGATTCTATAATACCAAACTTCTTTAAAATTTCTTTTTAACTCCTGTATTTTATATTTCTACTTTCATATCCTTCAAATTTCCAGCTTTTCAGATTCTCCATTTTTCATTTGCTTCCTATTAATTTCAATATTAATAACAATCATTAATATTGTTTTTAAAAGGTATCTATGATTTAATCAATTTATTAATATCGATATTTGCTAATATTCTAATTTAATTTCCTCAATTTCTCAGTCTCACAGTCTTCCACCTATCTCAAAAACGATTCACAATAATAAAAATTACAATTTTTATTACAATCACGCGGCAATCCTCCCAGTACCCAAGCTACCAATCTATTAATCACTTGCAAACCAAAAGATACCAAAGGTACCAATCATTTGCAAACAAAAGATACCAAAGACACCAATCACTTGCAAACCAAAAGATATAAAAGGTACCAATTATTTGCAAACAAAAGATACCAAAGGTACCAATCACTTGCAAACCAGAAGATACCAAAGGTACCAATCACTTGCAAACTCCTTCTATAAAATACTCAAAATACTCACAAATATCCACAAATAGCCACTAAAAACACACAATTCTCACTCCTCATTCACCCACATAAAAGATCCATATACATCCCATCAATCTATCGATCGATCCATCCATCGAGTCACTGTTGCAAACATTTCCAATTCAAAACTCGAGCAACGAGACCACAATACCCTCTCAGTTAACAAGAATCCAGAGAATCCGCGAGGAAGATTTACGTCCTCGGGCGAAGCCGTAGCGAGTAACAAAAGACGTTCCCCGAGGCCTTCCAATGCCAATTTTGCCTCTGTTCAGATTCCGTTTTATTCGAGAAACGTATTTCAGTCACGCGCAAGTAGGTTGCCTACTACTCGGTCGCGAGAAATTCCTCCGTGATCCGGAATTAAAAGCGGAACAGGAGGCTGGACAATTTCAAGAGGCGGCCAGCGCGAAATTCCAAAACGACCAGCACGTCTGCTGGGTCTATTTTGTCTCCGCGTAATTTGGCCGGCTGTCCGCTCGTATTATCCTGACCTGGGATAAAAGCGAGATGACATCGGTGTGCCGGAAGACGGGCTAGCAGAAAACGGGCCGACCAGCTCGAATCTCTGTTCTGTCCACGCTTTTCGGTGATATAACGCGAGAGTCTCGGTTTAACAAGCTGTACTACAAATGGAATTCTCGTGAAGAGGGATGGTGGGGTATGACACTTGGACTCTCTTGTTGCAACTTTTTGGGAACACGTAACTGGGTCTCAGGGTGTTGCTTTTAGGGTGGATGGATGAAGATTGAAAATCCTCAGAGGAGTTCTCTCTATTAACCTTTTGCACTCGACGATTTTTTGGCTAAAGCAGAGTAAGAGTTCGAAGATTTTCTGCTATAAAGCTGACGATATATTTTTGAGCAGTAAATAAGAAATAGTATAATAATTGACAAGTAGAATTATTTGATTTCGATAACTCGCACACCGTTACATTTCATTAAATTTGGCATATTAATTAATATTTATCTTCGAAATTTTATCAAATGGCAACTGAAGGGCGCCTTTCGAGTGCAAAGGGTTAGTTCTTGCGTTGTAATTTAATAGCTATATAATTTCCACGATTTTCATTAATTTTGTTCAAAAGAAAATATATAATCTGAGTGCGAAATCAGGATGTCAATATGTATCATGGTTTCCTTAGAAAAGAATCCATGAAATGTCGATTTTTGTAGGATGGATTACAACAATACCTACTTAATGGAATAATAATGTAGTAAATTTAGCAATTGAACTGATGACAATTTAGTAAATCCAGAAATTGAACAGATGACAATTTAGTAAATCCAGAAATTGAACAGATGACAATTTAGTAAATCTAATAATTGAACTGATGACAATTTAGTAAATCTAGTAATTGAACAGATGACAATTTAGTAAATCCAATAATTAGATAGATGACAATTTAGTAAATCTAATAATTGAACTGACGACAATTTAGTAACTTATAAGACAGTAACTTAAAAAAGGAAATATAAATAAATCTGAGTGCGGAAATTCATTAAATTTGGCATATTAATTAATATTTATCTTCGAAATTTTATCAAATGGCAACTGAAGGGCGCCTTTCGAGTGCAAAGGGTTAGTTCTTGCGTTGTAATTTAATAGCTATATAATTTCCACGATTTTCATTAATTTTGTTCAAAAGAAAATATATAATCTGAGTGCGAAATCAGGATGTCAATATGTATCATGGTTTCCTTAGGAAAGAATCCACGAAATGTTGATTTCTGTAAGCTGGATTACAACAATACCTACTTAATGGAATAATAATATAGTAAATTTAGCAATTGAACTGATGACAATTTAGTAAATCCAGAAATTGAACAGATGACAATTTAGTAAAACCAATAATTAGATAGATGACAATTTAGTAAATCTAATAATTGAACTGACGATAATTTAGTAACTTATAAGACCGTAACTTAAAAAAGGAAATATAAATAAATCTGAGTGTTGAAATAGGATGTCAATATGTATCATGGTTTCCTTAGGGAAAAATCCATGATATGTCGATTTTTGTAGACCGGATTACAATAATACTTACTGAATAGAATAATAATATAGTAAATCTAATAATTGAACTGATGACAGTTTAGTAAATCTAGTAATTGAACAGATGACAATTTACTAAATCCAGTAATTAGATAGATGACAATTTAGTAAATCTAGTAATTAAATAGATGACAATTTAGTAACTTATAATACAATAATTAATCGTTTAAAATACTGTTTTAATTTCTCAAATAAAATTGCAACGTTTATTAAAAATTACATCCTCACGACTAACTAACTTCACTGACGCTGCCATCATCAGAGGGAGTGACAGCTATTGGCAGAAAGGTGACGAAAATCATCAGTGGACCATGGTGAGACCGAATAAGGTAGGATATGGCAGCATCGGCGTTGGTTTCCTGTTTCTTAACAGCTTCAAAGACTATGTCATCCGATGTCGCCATATCCTATCTCACTTGCTATGATCTGTCAATGATCTTCGTCACTATTTACGGCCAATAGTGGTCGATACTTCTGATCAAGGGAGAATCAATCGTGAGGATGTAAACACGCTGTGCCTTCTTTTCTCGAACGCACAGTACTCTACACCAACTTCATACCTATTTTATTCCACCAAAAATCTCCGAACTGTCAATCTCTATCCCACGATATCTCGAACCTCAACTACACACACCTATCAAACTATCTCATACTCATTCTCACCTCGTAAAATCCTCACACCTACCCCATCTCCAGAAAAACCTAACCTAAAATCTGTCAATTCAACTTCCATCCATATCCAACTGCAACCACACACACAAACACACACACACGTACTCACCATGAAATAGCACGAGTACTTCGAAACCACAGAGTCGCAGTAAACACGGAAAAGGCGTCAGCAGCTGCGCTATTTCATCCTCGCGTTCGATCCTCTAGTCCGATCACCCCGTCTCTTTGTCCGATCGTTACGACGTTAACGAACGATCTGGTCCCTGACTTTTATTCCCCGAATAACATCCGTTCCGTCGCCGCGTGGAGGACGAAGGAAAGCGGCCGAAAGCTCGTCTGGCCCGAGAAGACGAAATGTTTATGCAAGAGTTGGCGAGGGTAGAGTCGGATGCACGCGAGGGCCAGCCTCTTATGCGTCGAACAATGTCGTCCAGTTCAACGACACGTGGTGTGCTGGCGCCGGTCGACGCCTGGCAGACGACACTGCACGGTTCACAAAGCCCTTTCTAACCGGCATTCTTCATCTTCCCTCGCGCTGTCGTCGACGTCGATGCACACTTGGTCATTAGCAAGCGAGACGGTAACGTCTTGCGTAAAGCAAGCAGGCGACTAATTGTTGCAACGTGACGCAGGGGCCAGCGAATGCCTCGGGATCCATTGATCGATGGCTCCTTTGTGCGTCCCGGATCGGCCACTGGGATCGGCCGCGGACTTTATGCTAATCGCGCCAGGCTAACCAACGGATTATTGGGAATATTATAGCATATTTACGGCACACGCGAGTATTTCCAAGTACACACGCGTCCGGTTCCCATGTGCGAGTGTGAATTATGTATTTATTCAAATGGCTGGACGGAGCGGGCCCCGCTGCTGGTGCAGGAACAGGTATACACGCTAGGAATTCCGGAATTGTTAATCCTCGGCGCTTGACACCTCGTGTTAAGTTTCTATTTTAACACGTTAAACGCGCCGATTATTCAGCTTTACTTCCCGTTTAGGCTACCGTCTCGGTGTACATACCGAGGATCAGAGCGAGAGAGACGAGCGACAGGAGTGACTCTCCGAGATACCTGACGAAGGAGAAGCTCATTCTTATTCGAAATATTTTTAAATAAATTTCGCAATTCTATTTGGAGAATGTTCACGTATTTTTAAATTTCGCCTGAATTATGAAGTATTATAATAGACCTATGACACATGCGTGAGAAATTTGGAGGCGGTTCTTCAGCATTGGTATGATACTGTTTGACATGCTAAGTGTTTGACGTTTCAATGGTAATTTTTAGGTCCTGTTATTTATTATTTGGTAGATAATTGCGATTATCAATTAAAAGATTGGTATATTCCTGGAGCAATATAGAATTTTAATAATTGGTTTATCTGCTAAAAAGGTCAAAGGTCCCGTTTTTAGATTACAATGAAATAATTTGTGTACTCGAAATTAAGTCAGTAGTCAAACCAGTTTGAAAATAGTCATTTATTAATTGTCATTACTATCACGTATCATATTTCTTTTTATACCGTATTTACAATAATTGGGATAACTATATAACCATAAATTAATAATTCTTTGCACTCGAAGATTTTTTCGTGCTAAAATATACTAACTCGAAGGTTTTATTATATTTTTATAAGCTCTCTGATACTTTGATAAGAATACAAAAATAAAATGAAAAAAGAAAAGCGCGCGTTTGTGGGAGAAATGAAGGAATAGAAATATTTTACATAAAATTTCACATATAAAGGGAAAGCAAACAAATTATACATAATATAACACCTAAGGGTCGTGCTTATAAACGCTTTGTTCAGAAGGAATAGGTTTAATCAATAATCACCCGTAATTGTTTTTTCAAAGTTTGTAAATACCCATAAAAAAATCTATACGATTGTAAAGATTTTGATTTTGATTTCGATTTTTATTTCAATAATTCGCGTGTAATTATTCTTCATATAGTTATCCTTTGGTAATCTCTCGAGTGCAAAGAGGCAATTTCTTTTGTAAATCAGTCAAAATTTTATTTATTTTCTGTCTACCAGATTAAAAAATATATAAAGGTAAACCGTGTTAATTAATAATAAAACGATAAAATCATTAGAAATTAGAAAATTAGAAAATTAAATTTGGGTACCTCTCTAAATTCCTACACGTGGTCCACGTGTTCTCGGTCACACGTGATCCTAGTTGGATCAAAGTTTCCGTGGATCAGCAAAGGCGAAATCACGTAGGCGATAGAGCGAGCACCGATTGGTTACGTTCCAAGAAGCCGGTCACCCGTTTATCGTATTTTGTCAGACAAGGCATCTATCAGTGTCCAGCGATGAGAAATGCTTGACCTTCCCTATACTCACGTGATCGACAACGCGTGTCCCTGGCTCGTATGATACAACTATATATCGTCTATCGCTCACCCCATATCCTGTATCCTGTGTCGGGATATCGGATTATCACGCGGTAAGCGTTTTTCTGCGGCTCTGCGTTGCCGCCACCGAGTCCTTTTAGAATCGTTTTCTCATCGTGTGTTCCGTTTCGACTTCGATGCCTACCAACTACTCCGTATCTCGTTTCTCTTCCATTTAAACTGCTCTATTTGCTCCTCTGCCACTCGAGTTTTTGCTACTGGAACTTATGGCATTTTCCTGCTTTTATTCGCGCGGATCGATCGGTTATTGCCTCCATTTTGCTTTCGTTGAAGATATACAATCCTTTTTCTTCGTTCACGTTGCAGTTATTGCATCGGGGGAGTCGAGATTATTAATTTTCGATTTTTTCTGAATTTTTAAACAGTACTTTGAAAAATTTGGGATGTTTCGCCTGGAAAATTTAATTTATGCGAGTTTTATCGAGGTGAGAAGAGAGATGTGTATTATTCCTGTGGCGATGAGTTGGTACTAAGTCCTATTTTTGAGAACCCATGAATGGGTGACGAAGATCGAGTTGATAGAAATTTCGATTTGCAATATGTTTCCATTTTATAAACAGTTGCATAATTCCAATTAAGATGCTACTTTGTACCAATAAACAGAACACCGATTTCGCTTATCTGCAATGTATAAATATCTACCCAATATTCCATGTATCCGTACATTATGTTAAATTTGTAAGGGATATCAGTCTTTGGATTCTTTTTGAGTCGCGACTGGGAATCGCTTCTCGAGTGCAAAGGTTAATTATTATTGAACTTGTACCTCATTTAGATATACGCGATAAGCCGGTAATTCTAGTGTCGATACTAAAAATTCTGTGCTAAAGATATACTGAAAATCTTAAGCATCGTAACCTAACCTAATCCTTTCACGAGTACGGTTGTACAGGCAGTGGTGAAAAATTTGCGAACATAAGAAAGGAAATAATTCGACGATATATGTAAGGCGATAAACATTTATTGGAGATACGAGTCGTGGTGGCGCTAGTGAGTTAAGTGGAAACTCGCCGTAAGGCAACCGAAACGGTTACTCGTGAAAGGGTTGAGACTGAAATACCTGAGGCCTTTGTTTAAAGCCTTAAATGTCAGGAGTCATCAGTCACAGAGGAATTCTGAGAAGGCGACAAATAGCCCACGATTCTTGTCCGTTTAACTTTATCAGAAACTGGCGAATATTTCAAACGACGAGCGATTAAAACGACAGGCATTTTTCTACAAACCGGTAATGCTCCGACACCTGCATCCTCTTCTTTTTGCTCGACAATGATATTCAATAAATCCCTGTCACCTCCGCTCGAGAGTCAAGGATGGTTCGGTGGCGAAGGAGGCTTCTGAAGCGAAAGCGGCAATAAAAAGGGTGGATTTTTATGGGCCGTTTAAGTGAAACGTGGTTTCACGGATGGTCGTCAAGGTCGTGTAAAGAAAGGTCGAGTGTCTTTAAAGAAAAGTATTCGATTTCTTGGTTGACCGCATATTTCTCGCGGCCGTAGCTCAGGCCCCTTCATCCTTTCACGCGATAAGTTTCTCGATGGGGAGGCTGCTTCCGGAAAGACTTCGAGGAAAGCCTACTTGATCTTCGTCGAGGCTTCTTCGAATCAAAACAATATGTATCAAATAAAAATCACTTGTTAATTATTTCTTATTAATATTGGACGATCTAGATGACCATTCTCTAATTTTTGTTTAAAAATTCCACACTCGACGTTATCCTTTAGGTCCCTTGGCTTCGAGGGAAGCCTACTAGTCTTCGTCGAGGCTTCATTAAATTAAAACAATAGGTATTAAACGTAAATTATTCGTTAATTATTTCTTATTAATAGTAGACGAACTAGATGACCATTCTCTAATTTTTGTTTAAAAATTCCACACTCGACGTTATCCTTTTGGTCCCTTGGCTTCGAGGAAAGCCTACTAGTTTTCGTCGAGGCTTCATTAAATTAAAACAATATGTATTAAACATAAATTATTCGTTAATTATTTTTCATTGATATTGGACGATCTAGATGACCATGCTTTAATTTTTGTTTAAAAATTCCACACCTGACGTTATCCTTTTGATCTCTTGGCTTCGAGGAAAGCCTACTGGTCTTTGTCGATGCTTCTTCGAATCAAAATAATATGTACTAAACCTAAATTATTCGTTAATTATTTTTCATTAATATTGGACGATCTAGATGACCATTCTCTAATTTTTGTTTAAAAATTCCACACCCGACGTTATCCTTTTGGTCCCTTGGTTTCGAGGGAAGCCTACTAGTTTTCGTCGAGACTTCATTAAATTAAAACAATATGTATTAAACGTAAATTATTCGTTAATTATTTTTCATTGATATTGGACGATCTGGATGACCATTCTCTAATTTTTGTCTAAGAATTTCGTACTTTACGTTATCCTGTCGGTCCCCTGACATTTCTTCCAATTGGTCCCTTGACCAATTTTCTTCCAATTTACGTAGAATCGATTTTTCGTTACGAACCTGGGCTTGGGACTGGAAATAAAAGAAGAAAATTAAGAAGAAAAGCGGTGACCAGGTTATGATCCTCTTCAGAGACCCTAGATAAAACATTCTGAAGAACCAAAACGGTCGTAAATAAATCTTAGCTATTGTCTATTGGCGTCTGGTACCACTGACGTCATCCTTGCACTCTGAGTATTCCGAGAAACACTCTTACCGTCACTCAGTTGATATATCGACTCCGTTTTTTATTTGCTATTAACTAAATATCTTTTTCCTCGCCATTAAACATAGAACAGAAGATATAATTAAATTTCGCCTATGAATTATTAATAATTACTTATTAATAATTAAGTTCGAATAAAGTAAATAATAAAATATAGCAAAATTCAGCAATATCTATTTAGGAAAATGTACGTATAAAATTAAGAGAAAAGACGGTTTAATTATTTTCCATTACTATAAAATTGATAACTATAAAATTAACATAAAAATATTAGCGATACGTATTAATGATTTGAAAATTTTATTTTTAGATAATTATTTTAATCGAGTTGATATGCCTATTGATACTTATCGAAATATTACAAAATTTTGCTAGCTATTGTTTTCAAATTTAATAATTTAATTGTTTTCACACGTGAATATCGCGTATTTAGGAGTGGCATTGAGGGGCAAGCTAAAAGTCGAAGAAAATTGTAAATCCCGTGATTTAGAGCTTGGAACGCACAAGGTTGTGCATTTACGTGCTTTATTGTAAGTGTTATTTGGTCACATGGCAGAAACACGTAAAGTAGACACGAAAGTCTACATACCTCGTAACATTTCGCATGATCTACCCTACATAAACGGGGCCAGCGTTTCCAAGCCTATTAAATTGTCTACCGATGCATACAGCTTTATTGATCCGGCTCGGGGAACGAATAATAGAGACATTGTATGGATCAGAGCCAATCACATCGGCCAGTTTAACTGTTTTATGACGCTATAGAATGCGAACAACACGATTAAACCGACGTTATCGCAGCCTTCGCGATTCCCTGTTGCACACCGTGATCTATTAGCCCGCGAAATTCGAAAGTGATCCTGCGTTCGGTAATTTTGCGTTCACTCTGATAAATTCTCCGATTTTAAAGCATCCTTTTATATCCAAATTTAATTTTTAAATTTTAAATTCCAGATTTCCAAATTAATTTTACACAGAAAGTAGAAATTAAATAAGAAAAATTAAAATTAGATAGAAATTGATTAGATTAAAAAATTAAACAGAAATTTTAGAAAATAGGATAGAATTATCAGAATTCTATTTTAATAATAATTTTCTCTTTTTCCATTTCCGTTATTAATCATCGTTCTTAGGATTTAGAATTTATTGTTCTTAGGATCTATTGCTATAAGGATTGCTATACTATATGATGTCGCATGGTGGGTACTAGCAATGAACTGAGAAAAGGAAAAGCTGGGAAAATCCTACAATGATGGGAAAAGCTGACAGAAAAGTGATGCAAAATGAAGAAAACCGGATACGACTTCCCCTCTCAGACAGTGACTTGTGGCGAGTCCACATGAGCCTTTATGAACCTAAGTCTTACTCCGATAGTTCTCATTGCGAATAAAAAATATCTTTTTGTTGGAATTTTTAGAATGAAATCAAAGCGTTTAGGGAAATAACCGTATTCAATTGTACAGCAATAGATATATAAAGTTTAATTTAGATGAAATGTATATACTTATGCGAATATAAGAAACAAGAGGTTTAAACACGTCCTTATGAGTTACAATACTACAATGGACAGCAGGCCCTTTTAACACGTTGACTGCCAAAATATGACCGTTGAAATATTATTTACAGTAGATAAGGTGAGTTGTATAATCGTGTTTAATGTATTTTTCGTTGTGGGGTCAACGTGTAATCCCCAAAAACCGACCCCTTGATACCTGCATAGTATCGAAGGTCCTTGAAGTCCAAAGGTCATTATTGGTCTGTCACCATCGTTGCATGGCCGTAGATAATTTACGACACTTTTCTTCTTCAATTTTTGCGAATTCCTTAATTTAACTTCTTTGTTTATAATATCGTGCGGGACTCGTAAGGAAATCGGGTTAAACATGCGTCTCACCGGCGAGACTCGTGGATATGGCTCAACGTAGATATGACCGAATGTAAACAACACGAGTCAGGCTCCTGATGAATTTTCGCCGATGTCTTTCTGCCTCAGTTACGTGTTGTTCTTCGCCGCGTTCGCACGAAATGGCTCGACGTGTGACCGACCTTGCTGTTGACTATGGCACGCGCCATTGGGAGTCAAATGGTAAGGTAAGGTTGTTAAGCCTTGGAATACGTGCCGGTATTTTGTTCGTCCCTTGGTTAGAATAGACCCAGAAGACCGTTAGGGTCTTCTGGCAGCCAGATTCTAATTGCTGTTTTAGTTCAAGTTCCGTGTCCTTTCTATCTTCATTTTCAATGCATTTTCAAACAATTCTTTATTTCCCTCGGGTCACCGGACACGAGGCATTCTTTAGCCATTAATGTTAGAAAGCAGGCAACAGCACTTAGGATTTGGCTGAGAATAGGCCTGCAAAGAAAGGGACCAGGCCATGTGCGATGTCGCGACTTTCGGAGCCATAAAGTAACGGGTCCTTCAGGAAGGATCACGAATGTGCGGGTGGCCCACCAGCAACCCCCTTTGAGGGAGAGGCTTCCTCCACCGGCAGACCTGGTCGCGGAAGACGGTCCTCCCTTCTTTGGGGGCATCTGATTCGCGGACCGAGGGCCCACCCTCGGTCCTGTCAACCACCAATGGGAAAACCGATTTCCCTTTGGAAACCATGGGCTCCGAAAGATCGTGCATCGCGCAAGTTAGTTAGGTCAGTACCAGTCAGTCTGCAAATAACATTGGAAGAGTTTAGAAGAGTTAACCGGAACTATTACGAAATATACAGTCCACTAAAAGCACAAGTTCCTCAAGAGATTTGGTTCGTCATTAACTGTCGTCAATTGCGGTCGACCTATTGACGATATACAAAGGTGTTGCATTAAATAATTTTACAGTCAAGCACTATTTTTACTGTCATCCAACAAACGGGAAAAGATATTGGTGTAAATAATTATAATCGCGACTTCTTTGGTTTCTGGTATATGCTATTTATGTCCTTCGCATAATCCGTGTGTCCTGATCCCTTCATTTATGCAAAATTATTAGCTCACCACGATATTAGTTGAAAATTTAAAATCAAAAATCTATACAAATTGGAATGGCTACTGTGTGTGCGTGCCTAATTTACCTTCTTGGCAGAGTTTTTCAGTAGCTCACTTCTATTGTTCCGTATCATACACGGATTAACTGTCTACATATGTTTAAATTCTTCTAAGTTGTCGATAGGTATCATTAAGGAGTTTCACTGGGCATCCGAAATTAGAATAATTATAATAATATCCACAGAATTAATTTTTATAAATATGAGGTATAAGATAGTATTCCATGTTTTATTTTTGCATTCATTTTAAATTTTTTCTTTTAATAATGGGTGTCTCAAAATTCACGCAAGAAGTAATTTTGATAGAAAACGCAGGTTTTTAATTAGTTATTAATACCTCTTCACGATTTTATTTTATTTCCTGACTCTCATTTTGAAATCGAAAATTTGAAAATTCGCCAACGGTAAATTTCAATGCAATCAGGATATAACCACTCTTACCACCATATAAATTAAAAGATAGTCAAATTTCCACTCTGAAACTAATTTCCCTCTTCACCATCTCATTTTACTCCCCCATTCTCGTATCGAAATCTCTGTCATACCAATCTTCAAAGATTCGCCAAACAATAATCTTCAATGCTCTCATAACAAACCTCAAGTCACCACACAAATTAAAAAATAATCAAATTTCCACTCTGATACCGATTTTCCTCTTCACCGTCTCATTTCACTCGCCCATTCTCGTATCGAAATCACTGTCATACCAATCTTCAAAGATTCGCCAAACAATAATCTTCAATGCTCTCATAACAAACCTCAAGTCACCAAACAAACAAAGTAAAAATGATCTTCGATGTCCATTACAATCAGCCATTCTGATTTCTCCGGAACCCTCCCGTTTTCGCAGAATTCGTGGACAATAAGCTAAGCTGTTGGAATAATGGCGCGGTAATCAGAACGGGAAGGGTGGTGGCACCCCGTGCTGAGCTCAGACGCTCCTCCGTCCAAGCGTCCTTTGTTCCCTCGCGGCGCGTAATCGGCGTCGACGTTGTCCTAGGCTCGCCGAATCCCTTTTTCCACGTTGCAGCGTGTATCGTTATGCAATTGTACAATGCTATGCTGTGTCGGCTGTGCCGCCCACGCGTCGACATTTAGTAAGCGCGTTTAATCTCCGCGGACATGACGTAAAGTCCCTTTGTTCCGCGACACGGACCACGATACCGCGCGAGTGGGACGTCAAAATTTCTCCTCTCATTGTTCGCTCGTTCAGCTGCAGCTTTCGGCTGCACGGTTAACGAGCTACGGTAGCCAAGAGTCTGGTAATCGTCGCCGACGAAATTTTAGGCTACCCGATCAGGTATCTGCCTCGGATTCCTAGCTCCGAATGTTCAGTTTGAGCTTCCAGGCTGGGGCTAATTCTAGAGCTACCAGGAGGATCACAATAACTCGCGAGGTGATGATTTTTGTTCAATTTGGGTCGAGACGAGTCCTAATCATGACGACAGACGTGTAGAAATTTGTTGCAGGCTAGTGGAGATTTTTGAGTCCCAAGGACATTCGTTATTATGTTGGCGCCAAGGGGTCGTCTGTCAGGTTTAGGTTTAAAAGGATTCTGTTTTCTGGAATCGGTTTAGTTCCCAATCCTAAGAGGTATAGAGCACGTTAGTCGTTAAACACCTATATCGTTTGTATTTCTATAAGTATACATTTTATTAAATATAAATTTTATATATTGTTTAGTGTATAACTATACACAATTAGTTCCCTGTGAATTATAATGAACACTGTAATTTCAATCAAGGAATTACAACATTTTTGGGGAAATTTGGTTTATAATATTATGAAGGAAGTATGAGGATGAAGTACTTGTATAGTGAAAGTAATTAAATAATCGAAATAGAAATCAAAATCAAAATCTTTATAATCGTATAGATTTTTTTTATGCGTCTTTACAAACTTTGAAAAGACAATTACGAATGATTATTGATTGAAGCTATTCCTCCTGAACAAAGCGTTTGTAAGCACGTCTCCTAGGTGTTATATTATGTTTAATTTGTTTGCTTTTCTTTTATAAGTGAAATTTTATGTAAATGGACTACAGTCCATGTATGAATAAAATATTAATAATAAGAATAATAATAATAATAGGTATGCATTATGTGAGTTATATTTTATTATATGAATATCGAATTAAAGGAATAATTATTTGTAATTATAATATTGTACATAAATATTGAAAATATTTAGTTTCTCGTATAAGAAGAATAAAATTTATCGAAATTGACGTAGTATATTGTACAGAAATAATAATAGTGATTGAGTCACATCATCGTGATATTGACAAGAAATGTTGTTTATCTTATCTTACTTTGTTTTGAATATTAAGTAACATTGTCTGCTAATCGCTCGTTATATTATGCGAAAATTTTCTTATTTGCATGATCATCTTTCCATTGCTTAGTATAGCAAAGGTTCTACTGTATGGCATTTGAGCTTAAAAATTAAATTTGGTATTTTGCGAACAAATAAAAATGATCATAATGTAATGGCAGAATATAAAAATTGAATTTTGGCGGGAATTATAAGCGAATTTATAGGAGGAACGAAAGATTAGAGAGTGTCAAGTGAACATAGGTACCAGTTACTATAAAAAGAATTAAAACAGGTTCCAATAAAAAAATTGGAGCAGGTGTAATGGCTGCAATAAGAAATACCATAGTACGTATAAAAAGGTTAGGATCGAGGGAAAATTTGAAAAATGTTTATCAGCCTCTCGCATGAGGAAATGCATCCATGAATCATGTGACAAGTGTTCTATGATCTTACATTTATTAACCTTGCATGATTTTTCAGTCGAGTCTTCTAATGCGATCATCTCTATTTTATCACAACTCTGGATCTTTCTGAAAGAAAATTGCATAATTGCTACATTTGACTTACTATTCCATTCTTGCAATATAAATATCAATAAAATCGCAGATCTTAGTTATTGTTTCTATTATTTCAATTTCTCTTTCAATTTTTCAAGGAAACCAATTTTCCAAGGAAACCTGACACCATATCTAAAAATTTTCATTGTATGATAAATAGAATTACTCCAATAATTAAATTACACGAATATCATCGCCATTTTCAATTTCTCAATTTTTCAATTTTTCGAATTAGGGGATCAATGAGTGTTGAAAATGGTCCCCGCCACGTGTTACTATTACGTGGTACAGTCCACGAAACAATGTTACAACGTTACGAGACTGTCGTCATTGCAACAAGATGGCGAAAAAATTAGCCAAGTTAAGTTAGGTTAGGTTAGATTAGATTCCATCGTTACAATATAGATATTAATAAAATCGAAAATTTTAATCATTATTTCCATTATTTCAATTTCTCTTCCAATTTTCCAAGGAAACTAAACACAGACATCGCATTTAAAAATCGTCATTGTACAATAGAATTACTGCGATAATTAAATCGCACGAATATCATCGTCATTTCCAATTTTTCGAATTGAGAGATGAGAGTGTCGAAAATGGTCCCGAACCATGTGTTACCATCACGTGGTGCATACAGTCCACGAAATAATGTAACAACGTTACGAGACTGTCGCCGATGCGACAAGATGGCGAAAAAATCAGCCAGGTTATCGGCTGACCCGCGATTCCTTCGCTCGTCGCGACTCGTGTTAATTAATTACGCGAGTTAAACGATCGAGTATCTCCTTCGACGCATCCGTCGACGTAGATTGGATTGCGTATCGTAAACGTTTACGAGAATTATCTCGAGGTCTGTTCACAGATATTGTTTCGAGCATGAGTTGCGTTGGGTCACTGTGGCGATCGCAGATTTATTTTCTCCGAGCCACTCTTGCGATTTTCATTCGCAATATAATCGATCTATTCGTCGAGGAAAGCTGAGAAAAATTTCATATAAAAATGTACCTCGACATTTTATCACTAAAATCGTGTTTTTAACTCAAATCTCTTACGACCTTGTTTAAACATTCTTAATCCCGTTTTAGCATTAATTATTATCATGTACAGTATGTAGATATCATTAGTATCACGGTTACTTTCTTTTTATTAATTATGTCAATTTTTATAGTTATGTCATTACACATATTATTATTATTATTACTACTACTACTACTACCACTACTACTAATGTTATTGTTATTGTTATTATTATTATTATTATTATTATTACTACTACTACTACTACTACTACCACTATTACTAATGCTATTATTATTATTGTTATTATTATTATTATTATTACAACAACTACTAATACTACTATTATTATTATTACTACTACTACAACTACTACCACCACTACTACTACTATTACTACTTTTACTTCTACTACTGTTAATATTATTATTATTATTATTATTATTATTATTATTATTATTATTATTATTATTATTATTATTTTTCTTTCCGTTATTATCATTTCTTCCCTGTATCATTAAGTCTATCCTCGCGTTATCGTTATTAACGATTTAACTTAATAATTGGGTCAAGATATTGTTGGATAACAGAGAATTGGTGCAATGTTAATCAATTACCCAGGTGATAATTGACAGCGAGTAATTGACACTGGGACGAAAATTAGTCTAAGTGTCTACTTGATTTACGAGTATCTACTTCGATATTATCTACTCGATAGATCAAGTTTAGGCACGAATTTTTACTCTACGATGATCTCGTAATTAATTGCCCCATAATCGAGAACAGCACTTCCGAAATTTTCAACCGGAAAACAAAGGGAAAAACAGATTCGAGTATCGCGAATAATCGTGTTACCAGAGTGTTATCCGTAGCTTGAACTATTGTATAACCAGATGCGTATGTACAAGAGTCTTTAAGCCACTCAGCTCATTAGTGAGGCTTACATCAAACACAGTACTCGATATTAGAAAGCTAGGTCGCTGCTACTGCACTGTCTCTCCGAGACGTTCGATCCTTCGATGATTTTCTATTTGCAATTAGCCTTCGAAGCTGCGCAGCTCTCTCGCGATTAAACCCGTGAATTAGAACTTGTCAAAAGGCACGATTGCGATAGATTTTTATCCTATGCTCCCTATTGCATGAACACCCAGGAACAATTAGCATTCCTCCTCTCTCGATGATACAATATCTCCATTAATTCCTGAACGAACGAATTCTAATTGCTTCCACGATCCGGATCGATAGTCACTCGATCCTCGATAAATCAACGCGTCGACTAATTTCTAGAGCCAGCCACACCTGCCCGATACGTTAATAAAATTCCTCCTTTGTCTAATGAAATCCTCCGACCTTCCGTTTCCATTTAAAACGCGGTTGACCATTGCCATTCCGCGATTACCATTAACGATTCATCGGTCTAAAGGTTCCAGAGAAATCGTTTAACCCGATCCTCATCCATCTCTCGGCGTAAAAATTCCGCGTTTCCGTGCTAGTGGATCGAAGGTACACGGAAAACCTGCACCAGTGTTTTTCCGATTCGAATACCATCGGTAATTGCCAGTTCCATTGTGTTCAGTCATCCGTCTGTGAGCAATTAGCTCGCACGACAGGGCTGAGACGTTCTCAGGCTGACAGTTCCGCGAAAAATCCTTCGGATCGTGGTCCCCGTGCCACTTTTCCGGCTAACGATCCGGCTAATCAGCCTGACGTCTAATCAACTTCGCGAAATTTCGCCTCCTCCTCGGTGGATCGACGTGGTTATCTAGAAATCAGGAAACCAGAAATAGGCTTAATGAACTTGCGTAACGATCGCGGCAGGATCTGCCCGCTTCGCGGAACCGATGAATCGCCTGTCGATCAACAAGGATTTTTTTACCATTGCTTGTCCCTCTTTGTTTTCTTCGTGTTTAATGAACGTCGAAGGCCGACGTGAAATTCGTTGAACGGATGGACCTCGCCCTTCTGTGCTTGGCACGATTCGAGTTGGCTAGCGTGGTTGAGGTTAAGGTTTCATTGTTGGGCGGGACGCGGGAGTATTTTCGGATTTTAATAATCATGATTGTAGCCTAATTTTGTCTCTGAATATACCGAGTGTAAATAGGATAAGAAACTAGATGAAAATTTTTAATATTTTAAATGAGACATGCAGAATATTCTGGTTGAGGTTAGGTTTTATTGGTAGGCGGGACGCGGGAATATTTTCGGATTTTAATAATCCTGGTTGTGGACTAATTATGACTCTAATGCGATATGTTTGTCTCGAATACAAATAGGATAAGAAACTGCATGAAAATTTCTAATATCTCCAAGGGGACATGTAGAATATCCTAGTGGAGGTTAGGTTTTATTAATAGATGGAACATGGGAATATTTTCGAATGTTGATAATCCTGATTGTGGATTAATTTTGACTCTAATACGATATTTTTGTCTCGAATATAAATAGGATAAGAAACTGGATAAAAATTTCTAATATCTCAAAGGGGACATGCAGAATATCCTAGTTGAGGTTAGATTTTATTAATATGTGGGATACAGGAATATTTTCGAATTATAATAATCCTGATTGTAGCCTAATTTTGTCTCTAAATATACTAAATACAAGTACGAAAAGAAACTGGATAAAAATTCCTAATATCTCAAAGAAGACATGTAGAATACTCTGGTTGAGGTTAGGTTTTATTTCTAGGCGGGACGCGGGAATATTTTCGAATTTTAATAATCC
Organism: Eufriesea mexicana; assembly: GCF_001483705.2. NCBI lineage: Eukaryota > Metazoa > Arthropoda > Insecta > Hymenoptera > Apidae > Eufriesea > Eufriesea mexicana. The sequence goes on along the minus strand of NW_016909275.1, from coordinate 1,186,666 downwards.
TGATTGTGGTCCAATTTTGTCTCTAAATATACCAAATACAAATGCAATAAGAAACTGAATGAAAATTTCTAATATCTCAACAGGAGCATGCAAAATATTTTACAATCTATAATCTCTATTAACCAAAATTGGAAGAAAGGGACAGAAATGAAGACAAATTTTCATTTCCAAAAATAAAAAGAACCATGTCAAAATATTCTACAGTCTCTATCAACCAAGCCTATAAAAATATTAGAAAAATGAATCAATTTTCAAGAACAAATCTAAATCTTTACATCTCTTCAGCAAAACATGTCGAAACTTTATACAATTTTAATGAACCAAAAGCAAAAAGAAAAAAGACTGGATAAATAAATCAATCCAAAGCAGTAATTTCCATTTCGAAGAGGAAAAATCTCGGATTTTTCATCGATCACCGTCAAACGAAAAGAATAATTACTCCGCAACCGGAAGTATGGCGGAACCGGCCGCGATGACCAGAAGCTTCGCTCGATGGCCGCGTGTGCGCGCTCGCGGCGTCTCAGTGGTCAAGGCTGATGATATATCTGGAAAGAATTTCGATTTTTCTCCGCTCAGTAAGGACGGTTAATCGATTCTAAACAGCCCAGTTGCGCAATGCCTCGGCATCCACGCCGCTCCGCCTTTTTTCCAGCCGTCTTATCTCTTCAGCGCGCGCTGTCGAAAAAAATACACCGCCGATTAATTTTAATTTCAGCGCCGGAGTGCCGGGGTTATCGCGCGAATTTTCCGTTTAAATTTGTACCGCGATATCTTAATGCCGAATCGGGCCAGATAAGACAGCGGCCCGTCCATCGTCGGGCGCAGAACGCTCGATACATCCGCTTATCTCGTACACGATGAACGCTCGATGGAAATTATGGCTGTGGTGGTAGGTGAGTATTCCGTGTAACGCGTGTGCCGACTTTTGAGCAGAGAAAAGGAACCTAAACGCGTTCCAATGCGTTCAATATCGCGCCTAATCGACACTCCCATTGTGTTCGGCTGTGTGCCACCTAGGCTACCTTTTAACCTAATGAAATTGGTTCTGCTTAAACTTTGCTTTGGCGAGCGGATTTTATTCGTTTGGACAGTTCTATGGATAGTCTGGAACAGGTGAGCGAGGTTTCCTAATAGTCTACTTGGAGATTATGCGATTTTAATGCGATTATTAGGTAATTAGTTAGGTAGGCTTTGGCAGAAATTGGGGTTTGGAAGTATGTTTGGAGCTTTGTGAAGGAAGTATGGGATGTTGATGATTTTTATCAATATGTTGCGATGAAAGTGATTAATTATTGAGAAATTTTTCGTGTTATTATATGTGCATAGTTGATATAGGAAAAGAATAATGGATGCGGATTCGAATATGATTGTATTTGGTTCGGAAGTTCAGAATTCAGAGTATTTTGAATATTCCGTAATACGTGGAATAACGTTTTCTTCTTCTTTTCTGTTATAGTGATTCCAAAATCGGAGAAACCATCGAAGAAGCAGAATGGTTCTAAGAAAAGAGAATCGTTTCCTCAGAAACCGGACTTGGAGTACATCCAGCTGAAGAAGATCAGTGAAAATCAGTACGAGGATCCACGTAAGTTCATTATAACGATTATTAAGCTGCTTTTCCAAGAGTCTCTAGAGTAATATATCAACAAACACAGGAAATTATCAATTTATATATTCACATCGAAAACAGATAATTAGCTCAAACAGGTTCGAAATTAAAAATTGAAAATTAAAATATAATTAACGAATAATTTATTGTGCATACTAAATATTAACTTATGGTAAAATCGATTGGATAATCATTTCGCGTATTTAATTACTATAAAACTACGTATTAACATCCACTTACCAATTATTTTCTAACATAAAAATGACTCCCAGATAGGCTCATACTTATTTCCCTCAAAAATAGCCAATATTAAATACCCAACATTCGCAATAAAAATTATTCATCATAGCAATCTGAAAATAAATAAATACAAATTCAGATTGCAAGACTAACATCTATCAAAAATATCTGAAATAGCGAATTTTGATAATAAACAGATTAATATTAATAAATAAACTTTAATAATTCGGAATTCCAAGTATCACGAGTTCACTGTAGTTCGATGTAAATATGTACAAACAGGTACATACTCACGTCTCGAGATTCAGTTACAAATTCCAAAGGCCATAAGCCGACCACATCATCGGATCGCAGAAACTATGCTGCCTCCATATGTAAACACGTGAAATTTTGGAGAAAGAATTACACAACGCGTTTTCAAGGCTTCCACGGTATCGGTGATCGTAGTACATAGGACGTACCCGTTTGAAATGCAGGTCAAACGTCGGAATAAATTTTCTCTAAACGGAGATACGATCTAAACCCGGAAGTTTCGGCCGACGAAATTATGTAACGCTTTCCACGGATTGCGTGCGGTACACCGTTACGATGATTGTCAATAAATAAGTGGCATTTGCCATTCCGGCATTCACTCGCGCCACTCGCGACGCCGAGTAATTGCGAGGTGTCATTTGGATGATGATGCTGCTTAACATGCTACCCGAAACAGTTAGAGGATCGTGTTTCTGGGTGATTCGGGAAAATTACCAGTGTCCTTTACACGTCGGCAATCGTGTTTTTGGAAAATTCGGGTAAGCCGTGGAAAATTAATGAAAATCAACATCGCGTGTACCTAGGTCAGGTACACGTGTACTGACTGTAGGAAATAACCGTGTTCGTCCAATTTTGGTACTTGGTAGAATATACAAGTACTTTGGATTCTGAAAAAATTAATTTCAGTCATAATATAGGGTGTTACATAATTCACGCAAGATTTTCAATTACGCGCCATTTTTGCGATAAAGTGCTGCCAACGAAACAAAAATATAGCGTGACAGGTGACAGTTCAGGGTTATTAAAAATGGCCTCTACACAAACGAACAAAATTTCTTCGTTGTTGAGCAATATTTCCAATTTTTAATTAAAGACCTATGTTTTCTGTTAAAATTACTTCTTACGTGAATTTTGGAACACCCAATATTTAGGGAAAATTAGAACACTGTTGTGATTCTTTCGTTACCAAGTATTACCGAATATAATTGAAGAATTATTAAAATCTTTTTAAAAATTCGAGATATTAGATAGATTAGATAGATTATTTGCATAAATTTTGGGACACCCTATATTATAAACTTTAATAATTCGGAATTCCAAGTATCACGAGTTCACTGTAGTTCGATGTAAATATGTACAAACAGGTACATACTCACGTCTCGAGATTCAGTTACAAATTCCAAAGGCCATAAGCCGACCACATCATCGGATCGCAGAAACTATGCTGCCTCCATATGTAAACACGTGAAATTTTGGAGAAAGAATTACACAACGCGTTTTCAAGGCTTCCACGGTATCGGTGATCGTAGTACATAGGACGTACCCGTTTGAAATGCAGGTCAAACGTCGGAATAAATTTTCTCTAAACGGAGATACGATCTAAACCCGGAAGTTTCGGCCGACGAAATTATGTAACGCTTTCCACGGATTGCGTGCGGTACACCGTTACGATGATTGTCAATAAATAAGTGGCATTTGCCATTCCGGCATTCACTCGCGCCACTCGCGACGCCGAGTAATTGCGAGGTGTCATTTGGATGATGATGCTGCTTAACATGCTACCCGAAACAGTTAGAGGATCGTGTTTCTGGGTGATTCGGGAAAATTACCAGTGTCCTTTACACGTCGGCAATCGTGTTTTTGGAAAATTCGGGTAAGCCGTGGAAAATTAATGAAAATCAACATCGCGTGTACCTAGGTCAGGTACACGTGTACTGACTGTAGGAAATAACCGTGTTCGTCCAATTTTGGTACTTGGTAGAATATACAAGTACTTTGGATTCTGAAAAAATTAATTTCAGTCATAATATAGGGTGTTACATAATTCACGCAAGATTTTCAATTACGCGCCATTTTTGCGATAAAGTGCTGCCAACGAAACAAAAATATAGCGTGACAGGTGACAGTTCAGGGTTATTAAAAATGGCCTCTACACAAACGAACAAAATTTCTTCGTTGTTGAGCAATATTTCCAATTTTTAATTAAAGACCTATGTTTTCTGTTAAAATTACTTCTTACGTGAATTTTGGAACACCCAATATTTAGGGAAAATTAGAACACTGTTGTGATTCTTTCGTTACCAAGTATTACCGAATATAATTGAAGAATTATTAAAATCTTTTTAAAAATTCGAGATATTAGATAGATTAGATAGATTATTTGCATAAATTTTGGGACACCCTATATTTAAAGAAAATTAGGACGCTGTCGTGATTCTTTCGTTACTGAGTATTATCGAATAATAATTGAGGAATTATTAATATCTTTTTAAAAATTCGTGATATTAGATAGCTTAGATAGATTATTTGCATAAATTTTGGGACACCCTATACTTAAAGAAAATTAGGACGCTGTCGTGATTCTTTCGTTACTGAGTATTATCGAATAATAATTGAGGAATTATTAATATCTTTTTAAAAATTCGTGATATTAGATAGCTTAGATAGATTATTTGCATAAATTTTGGGACACCCGGTACTTAAAGGAAATTAAAACGCTGTCGCGAGTCTTTCGTTACTTAATATTACCGACTGTAATTGAAGAAATATTAAAATCTTTTTAAAAATTCGAGATATTAAATAGACCTCGGTGATTTCTTTATTGATAATAAATATTAATGAACGAAGAAGTTTGCATTTCCGCGAATTTTTTCGCAAGCAGTAGACACTGAAAACCAGTTGCGAAAGGTGACCCTAAGTTGGCCACTTTGACAGTGTCATTTTGGCAGCTGTTGCTGCTTAACATGACCGATTGATGCATTGGTGCTGTTGAATGTTGGATTGGCATAGAACCTACTTGTCATGTAAAGTTAGCCTATCAGCTTGAGTCTCCTACTTCTCCATCGGTTGAGATATCAGTCTAGGGGTCTAATCCTTACAAAGAGTTAGCTACTGGCGAGACAGGTCCTTTTCTCTTTGTACCAATTGGCGTATCAGTCCAACCAAGAACCTAATTGTCATGAAGAGCTAGCCAGTGGCAAGATTGGGTCTTCTACCTTACCGTTAGACGTTAGATCAAAGCAACGTGTAATTCCAATATTAGGTTTATTACGAACCTGAGATTCCTATTTGGACTTTTACGAAGTTCTCTGACACACTTTTGTCGAGTTATTCGCGTTATTGACCGGAATCCTGGCCTTCTCAGCTAGAGCTACTCCTAGCTACATGCTACACTGGCAATAGTGTTTTTATTCTCGAAAGAAAACACGATCAGGTTGTTTGCTACCTTCAAACTCCCTCGTACATCCTCCAAATATACTTCTAAGCCTCTAACTATCCTTGAACATCTATGTTGCTCCTCGCAAACAGCCTCTCTGGCCAAGTAGGCTAAGCCTCTGCCATAACTCATACAATTCTGCTATATGGTAGCGAAACGTCATACGAACAGCAATAATTCGACTTAGGTTGCGCTTTATACTGCATGCATTCTTCGACGAAGTAGCGAATACACGTCAGAACAATTTAATTCCTTAGAATTCACGGATTGCGAGATCAGTCGTGCAAAGTGCATTAATTTCTCTGAGTAATAGGGTATAGGAATATGCATTGTAAGCATGACTGATTATGCTAATTCGTTCTTAAGAATTTACAATCGTGTCCAATTTGTAATCTAATAATTCTAACAATTCCTAGAGATTCTTCTTCAGAAAGCACACCTATTATATGCATAGCCTAAGTTGATCTTCTCAATTATTTTCCAAGATTCCACTTAAATAGAGACAGTCCATTGCAAAACTTTATTTGTTCATGCAATTTGTGCATTTGTTTACATAATGTAGAAGTACATGATCTGTGTAACAAAATACGTATAAAACTTCAAATGTTTGCCAAATTTTCCTCCTTATAATGATTATTAAATATTAATAACAATTTATCCGCTTTGAGCTCAGAAATTTAATTAATTTACAAACTCATTTCGTGGAAAGTTAATATATCAGGAAACGCATTCGTTATAACCATTATCTATTATGTTTGTTCGACAAACATTTCGTTCTTAATAACCCAAATTTTGCACAATTTATAGCCCAGTAACTCTAATAGTCCATAAATCTACTCGTCAGGAAATGCATCTACTATAACCATCATCTGTTACCTTCTCCCAACAAACCTATCATACCTAATAATTCCTAACCTAACAATCGCATGGATCTACAAATCGATAACATTCGCCAAATTCGTCAGAAAACGCTTCATTCTAACCACATCCCGAGATCCAACTCGAATAGTCCAAACAGTGTACCCAAATGGACCTAACCTTTTCTATCAATCAAATCAGCTTCAGTACCGATCTCATTAATTGCCATCGCCTGACACGGTCTCGTTTCTACTCGATTCAGCGAACAGTGGAACCAGGAAACGTTCGTCCATGCCGAGCGATCATAACCTCTTCTTTGATCGATGCCATCGCGATCTCTCGCGGGATCATCGATCCCCATAGGAGGCGCGCGACTCGAATTAGCGCAATTAGGCCGCGATGCGTTCGGCTGCGTTCCAACGATGGAACGTGCACGCGTGATCCACGAAGCGTATCGGCGTGGCGAGCGTATACCACCTTTATCAGGATCACGTTCGCCTCGTTAAGCTCTCGATTGTGCGAGACGAGGCGGCGCGCATGCGCGGCCGTGTGTACGCGACCGCGCATGCGCAGATAAAAAGCAGACGACGCGACCGGAACCAGATTATTTATAAAGGACGCGATCGTTTCGCATCGATCTGCGAGTACGCTTCTCGGAAGCGTAAATCGGCCTGCAATGCGCTCGCCTTTCGAGAAGATTCGCTTGGTCGAGGATATATGCAGTCGCACCCCTGCTCGTATTTACTGGGCTCGTGTGGAATGCGACGATCGGTGGGGATTATCGGTAAATGATTAAGTGCAACTCCGTCACGGCTTGGAGACGATTCTTCAACTTGAAATTCTGTCGAATTTCGAAATTTTTGTTATGTTCGATATTGGGGAATCCCCGTGCAAATGACTTCGAATTTTTGGAGTAAAAAATTCAAAGTCCTTTCGAATCTAACATTTGGAATTCTCGAAATTTTAAGTTCTAGGGTCTCACGAGTGTGAAATTTTGGATTTTTAATACCCAACACTTGAAATTTTGTCATAGATTTTTGTATTTATACAATATAAACACTACTTAAAATATTTCTGTCGAAATAGGGAAGTCCAAGAAGTCTAAATAAAATTAGAATTTGCAATAATTATTCGTTATACATAATTTATAATATAGCCATTTTAACATTCACCATACAGATACTTCATAACCTAACTACTATTAAGATAATAATTCTTGAACGTCCTACCATTGCTAATACTTATGCTAATGCACACTATACGTCACTATACATATCTATTCCCAATTTTTACTCATGTTATTTCAATAAATCACCGACCAATCGTTACAAATTTTTTTTGAATTCTCGTCCAATTCCCCGGTTTTCAAATTTCGCGGTTAAATCCTAGTTACACGTCTGTTCACCAAAAATCCCTATGTGAGTTATCTCTGCCAGCAGAGATCCTCGTCATTCGACGTCTGAGCGTCAAAAACAGACGCCTAGCACGGAGTGTACCGGTGATTTATTTTCGTCCAGGGGAGAAAGAATAATCGAGGAAAATTAATAGTCACGCGAACGGGGTACAGTTAATGAAACAGTAGCCTTTACCGTAAAACACGTTTGCCGAGGGCTGAGGAACAAGATAGCCAGCGTGGCTGGTGGAAAATGGTCGTAAAGCGGCGTTTTAAACGCGACACGCGCGTTTTGTCACGCACTGGTCCCTCGCTTTGCCAACTTCGCGCGACTGTCAACGATTACCAGCAACAAATGAACTAGTTACCAACTAGCACGAACCTCGTATTTCAGGTATGCGCCGCGTGTTCAACGCGTGCATGCTGTAGCATAAGTAGTATGGACGCTGACTATAATTATTAGTATTCGAGAGACTATGGTGAAAATGTCTACGTTTATTTATTTCTTTACTCGTTTATTCCTTTATCCACCCATTCATTTATTTATTAACAGGACGAGCGTACTCTGGTGCACGTATAACAAAATAAATTATGACATAATAATAAAATAAGATATTATATACGTTTAAATTTATCTACATACAGGTCCATATTTAATAAAAACATGTAAAGAAGAAATTCCACATTCCTCTTCATTATTTACAATAAGAAAAATGAGATCATTAACCCTTTGCACTCGAGGATTGTTTGGCTAAAGAACGAAGTACCTGTTGAAAAATTTTCTGCCATAAGGCTGATGATATTTTTCGAGTAGTAAATAAGAAATCGTATAATAATTGACACGTAGAATTATTCAATTTCGACACCCCGTATACTATTACATTATTTTAACCCTTTTGGCTAGAGAAGAGTAGAAATTCAAAGATTCTCTACTGAAAAGCTGACGATAGTTTTTTGAGCAGTAAATAAAGAATTGTATAATAATAAAATTATAGAATTATTTGATTTCGATACCTTGCACATTGTTACATTACATTGAATTTGATATATTAATTAATATCGATCTTCGAAATTTTATGAAATGGTGACTGAAGCTCACCTCTCTAGTGCAAAGGGTTAAACTTGATATATTAATTAATATCGAGCTTCGAAATTTGATCAAATGGCGACTGAAGGACGCCTCTCGACTGCAAAGGGTTAATGACAGGAAATTTGGTTTCAGCGGACAAATATTCGATGGCCAAGAGGCACCACAGCGGCCACTTCCGGCACGCGAATGCGGAGGTCTGGGACCCTCATCCCCAGTACGAGTTCACCGCGTTTGGAAGACGGTTTCGCTTACGTTTAGCCCACGACGCCAGCTTCGTGTCGCGGAACATCAAGGTAGACAACCACGTCCTTTTCCAATCAATTTACCACGCGTTTTACGAGTTAATTTATCGAACCGCCGACACGAGGATGGCAATTCGATCCTCTCGCCTCGCCGCTAATCCTGTTACGATTATCGGAAAAATTATCTTGTCCGACGCGTTATTACTATGCTAATGCACGCGATATTATCGCGGATGCTTCCGCGCCCGAGCTTGCATAATTTTCCTTACGCGCGTCGCGATAGACGAGGCGTTAAAAGCCGCCTCCAGTGTATCATCCTTGAATTATTTATCGGCGGTATTAGGTACCTGGTCGTTAAATTGTCGAAAATAAGTACAAAATGATCGCGGTATCGTTGAGCCAGAGTTTTCTTGCCGGATCAGGTATTCAGAAACAAACAGATACGCTTGGATTATCGAGCAAACAAACTTCCATGAGGTATGAAGAAAATCCTCGAGGGATTTCGAACTGGAATTTTTGTTCAAGGAAAATTTGATTGTGGTGGTATTGATGGTATTATCAAAATATTCATCAAAATAAAAATAAAAATAATAATAAGTAATATCGAAATAACATTGCGCTGTGAAATTTGGGATATAAAATTGGTTCCCGAAATTTCTGACAAAATTTTTCGATATTTATTTATTTATTTTATTATTCCGAGTTTTATAGAGTAATTCCAAATTTATTAAATTTTATTAGTATTGTAATAAATATGTATATAGAAATTTGCGGTTGTGGACTCTGCGGTGTGACCCTAAAATTTCTACAAAAATTTTATTTATTTCTATCAGCATATATCGAATATAAAAATTTTGCAAAAGTTTCAGTTTTAGTCATTTTGAAATGCAGTATATCTCCTTTGAAAGAAGAATAGAGCTGAAGATAAATATCGAGAAATTGTATAATATTGGAATTCGTTTGTATTAATTTTATAGTTGTGGAATCTGCAGAGTAATCCCAAAATTTGTACGAAAATTCTATTATCTATTTCTATTAGCATGTATCGAATATAAAAATTTTGCAAAATTTCTATTTTAGTAATATTAGAATTCGTTGGTATTAACTTTGCAGTTGTGGGCTTTGCAGAGTGATTCCAAAATTTCTATGAAAATTCTGTTATTTATTTCTATTAGCACATATCGAATATAAAAATTTTGCAAAAAATTAAAAATTTCAATTTTAGTAATTATAAAATCCATATATATATTTATATATCTCCTTTGAAAGAAGGAATAAAGCTAAAGGTAAATATCGGGAAACATGATTGTATAATGTTGGAATTCGTTTGCTTGGAAGCTTTTACAAGCTTGTTTGTTTTCAAGTAACCGTGCATTTTATATTACAGTTTATTTTTTCTAACGCGCGAAAAATTCTATGTATTTGCATTGAAAGTGCAGACGTAGTTATAATACCATTGATATTATTTGCGGTTGTTATTGCAACGATTTACTTGCCTAATCAAGCGTCCCGTGACCTTTTATTTCTGTTTATTTAGATTACTCACATGGGTGAGGACACAACCAGAAGGGAATATCCGGGCCATGAACTTGGTTGTTTCTACAGCGGGACCGTAGACGGTGATCCGTACTCAGCTGTCACTGTCAGTCTTTGCCACGGAATGGTGAGTCAGACTATTATCTTTACGATGATTACCTTAATCTCTCCTTACTTTCTGTTTGTTATAAGAAGAATTACTGCGAGCATTTACAGACCAACTAATATTTGTCTTTCGAGCATCTAATTTAAAGATCGACGACTGTGCCTTTCAATTTGCCAAATGTTATAACAGATCTACCTATTTTATCGATAGACTGAAAGAAAGTGATACACGTCTCAATTATATCGGCCTATATTTTAATATCTTTCGAATTTTTAAAAATTTTTGCAGTCAAAGCTTTCTATTAATACTTAACTTCGAGGATGACATTACATGATTCCTGATTTCTCCCGCATTTTCTTGGAATATTCCTTTGCATATTTTTCGAAAATATCTAATTTCCGAAATTAGTTAACGATACCTTTGCTCTAGTATAGTATAATAAATTTCGAGACACGTGTACTATGAAAAATTCATCCTCGAATTCTAGAACTGAAACAAATTTCTACTTCCTAGTTTGCTAGATTAATACATTTGGCAATTGAAAATGGCTCATATTACAGTATCTCGAAATAGGTATTATACATATAAAAAGGATATTGCATTCGAAGAAAATTAATTAAAATTATTATCTAAAAGCAATAGTAAAAAATTAGGTAAAACAGGTCTCGGTTCGAAGAAATAATTTATTGAAAGACTATCACAAATGTACTTCTCAAGTTAGAGGTAGCCATAGTCATGGAAAGGAACGATGAAAGGACCTAATTATTTAGAAATCCATTTTTCTCTGGATGCTGTCAAATTTCAATAGCATCCACGTGTCAAAACGTTACACATATGTTTATGGTTGGAAAAATTTATTTATAAAAGACTATTGTGAAAGTATTTCTCAAGTTAGAGGTAGCCAGAGTCATGGAAAGGAATGGTTAAAAGACTTGATTATTTAAAAATCCATTTTTCTCTAGACGTTGTCAAATTTCAATAGCATCCAGGTGTCAAAACGTTACACACATGTTCGTCCTACAAAGAAATTATTTATAAAAGACTATCGTAAATGTACTTCTCAAGTTAGAGGTACCCAAAGTCATGGAAAGGAATGGTTGAAAGACCTAATTATTTAAAAATCCATTTTTCTCTGAACGCTGTCAAATTTCAATAGCATCCAGGCGTCAAAACGTTACACGCATGTTCGTCGTCTAAAAATACACCTCTGCATCCCGGTTAGAAGTCATCGTCCAAGTGACCTCTCTTCTTCCTCTGCGAATTCCACTTGGAAATCGCGTTAGCAGGAAAGGGAAAAAGAAAAACACGGAGTTGCGAAAATGCCTAGCGCGTTCCTCGTCGGCCAGCTCGTGGAAAGGCGTGTACAAAGCCATTTCGTGAAACAGGTATTTTCGCCTCTGACAACACACGTTTTCCACGACTTCTCCAGATAGTCTTATCGATGAACGCCCTCGAACTCCCATCCATGACCATTTCGAGTTGCCATTATTCCGTAATGGAAGAAGTCTGTTGTATGTCCGAACCGGCTGACGCCACTCGATTCCGGCGAAAGTCTAACTAAATATCAGCCAATGAGTTCTTCGAACAATATTATTGACGAGTACCTCCGAATTTTCGTCATTACCATCTCATCTCGTGATTATTTCGTATAAAGTCTGCTCTCCATCTGACCTGACCAATGTCACTCACTCTCCTTTGATACGTTTATGACAGTTACGTATCAATCCTCGAGTTCTTCGAATAGCTTTATCAACGTAAACGTCCAAATCCTTGTCAATGTCCATTTTGTTTCACGACTGTTCTAAAATAAAGTGCATCTATTGTACCTGGTGTACTCTCCAAAGTGCCTAGTACCACCTGATTTCGATGACAGTCTATTGGATTAGTCCTTTGGTTCTTTACTTAGATGTCTTGTGGTAGTTATGACGATTCTGTCATCTTGTAGTTCCTACGTGCTGCCAATTGGTATCTTGATAGCCATCTTTGCTATGACAGGTAGCAGGTAGAAGAACGCAAGGAATGAATGCGTTTCGTCCTGGGCCTGTTAGAGAACTCGTCAGTGAGTCTTTCTAGCAGGCCTTAGACAGGGGATACTTAGGAAGCATAGGAATTTGTATTTATGGGAGTCCAGGATTCACCCTGGACTTGCGAGAAACCTCGAACCTTCGTTTTCTATCCAGCAATGAGGGTGTGAACGTTGCTACAGTCTAATTCATGGAAGCTATTAAGACCTTGTCTGTGTCCATTTTGTGTCACGATTATTCGAAGAACATCTATCGTGTGTCTAGAGTGACTGATATCATTCGATTGCAACGATAATCTGATAAAATATCGAGTTCTCCAGGTGATCTAATTCATAAAAATCCTGGAATCTTCGCTAATCTCTAACTCGTCTTATGATAATTTAGGAAGAAGTTGCATCTAGGTACACGCAAATTAACTGACACCCTGCGAGTCCAACTAAAGTCTAACAAAATAGTAATGTTCTCCTGATAGCCCAATCGACGAACGGCTTTTGACATAAAATAGGGTTTCTAGGGGTGGACACTCACGATAACAGCACGTGCTTACTTTACAGTTGCTTGGAAAGTAGTGTCCTCAACCGTTAGTTTTATTTCGATATAGGAAATAACAGATGTCGCTAGAAGCGTCTAATACACAAGAGCGGGAGATTAGAACTCTCCAACAGCTTCGAATCCTCACCCATCATCACTTGGACTGACGATTATCCCAGAAAAAAGTAGAGATATTACACGCCCAAACAGCCTATCGCTAGTGGATTCCACGTTAGCCTAGTCTAATGAAATACCAAATCTCTCCTAGGTCAGATAAGCCTAGCGAGGAGTTGGTTATCTGAGCGTCTATTATCCGGGCTATTGATCGTACCCAAGCCTTGTCTAGAACGACTATCGATTATTATCGGACCGTGTAATCGGGCATTCTGGCGCTTGGAAAGGGTTTCTGACTGATATTAACGATTTATCGGGTTAACCTGTCCGGGTAATTGATAGCGGAGTTCAGCTCGCGTGGAGAGGGTCAGTTGATTTAGTAGACCGAATTTCGAAGGTTGGATCGTTTATCGTGAACGGACGCAATTAATTTTCTGCTTCTCGGTACTTGGCGTGGAAAGCACTGATTGTTGCCCGATTATCAGAGTCGGATTGGGTTGGGCACGGTCAGTGCTTGCGTCTGTCGGACTACACCGAGGCTATCTCTGGTGCTCTGTCTGACTAAGGCTGACTCAGAGTCTATGTCTAAAATTGTGTCTTACTAGCGATTTAGAAGTTGGTAGATGGTAATCGGTGGGTGGAAGCATTTGATTAATATCGTTGGCAGAAATTTGGCTGCCAGCCTTGATCAGATAGGTCGAAGGAAGAAGATGTTTGACATTTTTCAGCTACTTAATCCTCGAGTGGTGCCGTTGACTCATAGCTCCGAATTAAATTTTGGTTCTGTTTCAGTTTTGATCCTATCTTCACGGCTAAACGCCACCGATAGCTATCTGCTACCGGTCTGGCTTCTGCAGATTTAATTATAGAGAGTTAATAACCTAAGTGCGCTTAGATAGCGTTAATAACAAGTCGAGAACACTCGTGGAAGATTAATAGCCTCTCAAGACCGCTCATAGCGGATTGACAGTAAGTCAAGTGATCGACTGAAAGAGGTACACTCGAACAAAGGAGAGCTAACAATGGAAGAAGCGAGAGAGGGTGTCGTGAAAAGTATAGTGACAGCTCGAAATGGATTATAATTCAGTGGACGAGGTTTCATTCGTAATAAGACTGCCAGGTGACTGCTTGTTCATGGTAGTGGACACTGGTACGTGCTTTCACGACCGCATTCTGGGTGCATTTCACAGCTAACACGGGGCTAGATCACGCACGATCCAGATTGGACATGTGCCACGGTAACGCTAGAACGAGTTTCCGGATTATCTTGGCAAACGCGTGGCCAAGTGGCGCCGTGCACCTCTCGACCGAGTTCGGCAGTGGATCTCGAAGCACCTTGCCAATCGATTTCTCGTCGTATCGAATTGTCTCGTCACAGTCCGAGGACGCGCTCTTTTTTCGACACTTGGAATTTGGGAGACCTTCTTCGAATCGCTTGAAATACTTGGGTGATGGATCTGAATTGATGAGATTGAAGGTTCGGTTGATTGAACTGATTGGTACTGGTCTGCAAATTTCAGTGGAGACGTTGAGGATTCGGAAATAGGATTTTTATTTATTTTTCTGTTCATTTTGGTGGATTGAAATTTGTTGTATTTTAAATGTTGGACATTGTTTATAGTCGTTGAGGGGTTGGATTACAAAAAGGACGTATCCTGTGGAATGATGGAAGAATTTATATGTTTACTGAAGAGGCGTACAGTCAAAACTGGCCTGCCTGTTCAGGGTAGCCCAGGTCATAGGGTTCTCCAAAAAATAGAAGACAAAAGATAAAAAGGAGAAGAAGGGATCGTCCTTCTCACCACATATCGTTAGGATTTAGAGATTTCTTTTCTCATTCAGTTGCTTCAACAATGATCAGTGTTCGGCAATTTTTAGGTGAAGTTAGAGTTGGAGTTGATATAGAATTAATATTAAAATTCAGAAAGATTAAGAAATATTGGTGTTTATTCTTTTATTCATTCTGATGGATTGAAATTTCTTTGAATTTTAAATATTAGATAATATTAATAGCTAATATTTGGTAATTTTTAGGTGAAATTGAAGTTAGAATTTATATGGAATTAATATTAAAATGGCGAAACATTAAAGAGTATTGTTGCTTCTATTTTTTATTCATTCTGATGGATTGAAATTTCTTTGAATATTAAATATTAGATAATGTTAATAGTCAATATTTAGTAATTTTTATGTGAAGTTGGAGTTGGAGTTAATGTAGAATTAATATTAAAATTGAGAAAGATTAAGAATTTTTTTATTCATTTTAGTAAATAGGATTTCTTTTTAATTTTAAATATTACCCAATTTTAGTGACCAATGTTTTGTCATTTCTAGGTAGAATTAGAGTTAGAATAAATATTGAATTAATATTGAAATCAATATTAATGAAATCGATAAAAATTGACGAATTTGTGATTTGATTGTCGACAAAAATTTTTCCAGATTATATTTCTTCACGTATTAATGTTTTAAGAAGTACAAAATTTGAAATTAAAATTTATCGAGTTTGACAATCGATATTTTAAAGTTTACGTATATTTTTCTATAATTGAATAATATTTTCTAAATTCGAAACCTTTATAAATTCCCGCTACAAAATAAAATCAAATTATACCAAAAATATGTTGAATTTTATTTCCAAAATACTTTCAAATTTTTATCACCATCTTCCAAAATCATTACCAAAAATATCAGACACTTTACAGTTTCCCAAATCAATCTTAATTAATCAATTTTAACTTCCATCACAGCACTTATACTCGTTACTGTACCTAGGCATTAGCGTGTCTGATTAAATCGCGAGTCTCACTACTTACACTTCCAAATACCGCATCTCCGACTCCAAGAGCCCAAACAAACACTTAATTTCTAATTACTCAAGCCTATCCACTCCGTCTCAACGACTCCAATAGACTCTTACAGATTTTTAACAAACGAAAAATACTTTCGAATTCCTCTCGAACAGCCTCAAAATCTCCGCTCCTGATGACTCGAGGTCTCCTCGACGTCCTCATCTTCTCCCGAATTTCTCCACACCATGACCAGACACGAGCAAAACGCAGACTCGTGACAAACACGAAAAACACGATGTTTGATTACACGTGGATGTCTGATAGATGCAATTCCTCGAACACGGTCTCGCAGCGGCGAGTTTCCGCGGAAGGAAAATAATAACCGAAGGCCGGCGGACGCAGACGATATTTGTGTTATTCGCGCGTTCTAGGATCCGAGATTTACGGTTTCTTTTTAAACACTCGCCTCACGGAGGTGACGCTTCCGAAACGAAAAAATACGCTTCATTAAATCGCGCGTTTTCGAGGCGCGCAGTCGATTTTGACTTGACAGTCAATATTTGACTGGACGTGTCGTTTGGAATAATCAGAGACACGTGTGAAAATCGTTTATCAATAGAGACATGTTTCGTGGTCAAAGCCCGATATTTTCTGATATTTTGTGACTGCAAATTTTTTGGGGTGGAGGGGGGAGAATTTGAAATTTTCTAATTGAATGTTTCCTTCTGTATTTATTTTTTTAAGCTCGGTAAAATTTAATTTGACGAGAAATATTGTCATTCATAGTTCCATTCGAGCATGATTTCAACAAATTTTCTGCCTTCTTTAATTTGTCTAGCATTAATAAATATTCGTTTAAATAAATATTTGTTTTTGAATAAGTAATTGAATATTTCCTTCGGTATTTTCTTTTCTTTTTTTTTTTTAAGCTTGGAGGAAATTAATTTTACAAGAAATATTGGCATATATGGTTCAATTCGAGTATAATTTCAAAAAGTATTACGTTCCGAAAAATTGTTTTGCCTTTCTTCATTAAAATTTATGAATATTCGTTTAAATAAATACTTATTATTGATTAAGTAATTTTGAATAAGTAATTGAATATTTCCTTCGATTTTTCTTTTGTTAAGCTTGGAGGAAATTAATTTGACGAGACATATTGGCGTATATAGTTCCATTCGAACAGATTTCAAAAAATTTTCTGCCTCCTCTAATTTGTCTAGCATTAATAAATATTCGTTTAAATAAATATTTGTTTTTGAATAAGTAATTGAATATTTCCTTCGGTATTTTCTTTTCTTTTTTTTTTTTAAGCTTGGAGGAAATTAATTTTACAAGAAATATTGGCATATATGGTTCAATTCGAGTATAATTTCAAAAAGTATTACGTTCCGAAAAATTGTTTTGCCTTTCTTCATTAAAATTTATGAATATTCGTTTAAATAAATACTTATTATTGATTAAGTAATTTTGAATAAGTAATTGAATATTTCCTTCGATTTTTCTTTTGTTAAGCTTGGAGGAAATTAATTTGACGAGACATATTGGCGTATATAGTTCCATTCGAACAGATTTCAAAAAATTTTCTGCCTCCTCTAATTTGTCTAGCATTTATAAATATTCGTTTAAATACCTATTATTCTAAATTTTATGATTACTGTACTACTTAATTTTTACTTTAAGAAAAAATTGTTTAATTTCTGCAGAAAATTGGTCAGATTCTCTCTCTGCCCTATACCTAATCCAATCGAAAATTTCTTTGGTTTTTCTAGTAAATAAAAAGGAAAATTCTTCGATCATATTTAATCACGATCGATGCTCAATTTATACTCCGACGATAAATTTGTATGCTAAAAAATGAAGGAAAATCAAATTTCCTTTGAAAATTCCGTATCTAATTCGAACGAAAAATTCCATAAACCTTCGACTATAATAAAATCAATTCCACGATCAGTTTACCATTGCACGCAGAATTAGTCGAAATTCTTTTCTCTCCGGTTTCGCAAAAATTTATAGCGTTCGAATTGCGTCACTTTTGTTACGGTAAACACGTATCGCAGTTGGTAGCGACTATTTTTAATGTCTCTCTTCTTCGAAATTGACGTAAATTCGCCGCGTTATTCGTACTGACTCGTAATCTTGGTGAATGGTATCGGATTGATCTGAGAAGAGACGTAATGGTACGTCAGCGTCCTTCCAGGAGCCTAACTACACCGGCAGACGTAGTGCTGTCATTAAGAGTATCGATGGGTACACAGTTTTAGAGTTGGCTTATTTCTATGCAGAATTCCTGAAGCTTGTCTGGCCGTGATCGTAGTTCTGAAGAAAAGGCATGAATGAAATTCTACGCTTCGGCGTATACTTACCTCGTCCGTCTTTACTACTATGCTGCCTAATGCGACTAACACGATAATTGCCTATTATTCGCGAATGGTGGCCGAAGAAAGAAGCGAGTGAGCCACATCTAAACAGCGAATCTAATGTACTCGGGGAATTAAAAATATTTCCTACAGGCCGCTTCAAAATTGAGGGACAGGAGAAGGCACGTCAATGTAGAATAGTATAGAATTTTCCGAGTCTCTTTCTTAGGCAAAATTAACGAGTTTAACTTGATATAATATACTCGAAATAGATAATTGAAAATATGGTTTAGTCGATATAATAATCTATTAATAATACCAATACTAATAATCTGACCTATAATCGGTATAATTGGTATACTCGAAATGTATAATTCCGCTGAATTTAGCGTTTTGCGTTGAAGATAAAAATTGCATTTCCCCGATGTCCATTAGTTTACTACTTGCCTCGGAATTTGGAACGACCTGTATAATTCTGTAAAAACATACTATGCTACGATCTGAAGTAAAGTTAACGAGTAATGTTCTCTGATGGACATAATATAAACAAACGCTCGATTATCTGCCCTGTTTCTGGATTATTCGTATCGCTATTTTGAATCAACCTGTAGAATACTTTAAATACGGACCTTTATACTTAACTCGATTGTGCTTCCTTCTCGGAGCTGGCTAAAAATATCTGTGAATAAATAACGAGTGAACGAACGAGAATCCTCTTCTCTCCATTTTCTGTTGTCTAATTTGAATCGTCCTGTATCATATTCCAAACCCAAACTTGCTCGTTGTCGTCCTCTGAACTTAGAACTGGCCGGGAATATCTTAATAAATAAACATCGAGTAAATAAAGGACCCCCTTCTTTCAGTACCTATGTACCACGCAATTTTGAATCAACCTGTATTACATATTAATATAAATTCTCTCGCACATATCTTTCCAATCGGAACCCAATTCAAAAATATACTTCCAAATAAGTAACAAGTACAAAGAACCCCATTTCTCCACTACGATCCAACTTTGAATCAACCTGTAGCTCAAACAATAACTCTACTGTACACTACTACTTTTCTGTCTTTTCAGCCGGAACCTAATCCAAAAATATTCTTCCAAATAAGTGACGAGAGCAAAGAACCCCATTCCTCCACTACCATGCAATTTTGAATCAACCTGTAGCTCAAGCAATAACTCTAGTGTACTCGTCTTTTCAGCCGGAACCTCATCCAAAAATATTCTTCTAAATAAGTGACGAGAACAAAGAACCCCATTCCTCCACTACCATGCAATTTTGAATCAACCTGTAGCACAAACAATAACTCTACTGTACTGGTCTTTTCAACCGGAATCTAATCGAAAAATATTTTTTCAAATAAGTAACGAGAACAAAGAACCCCATTCCTCCACTACCATGCAATTTTGAATCAACCTGTAGCACAAACAATAACTCTACTGTACTGGTCTTTTCAACCGGAATCTAATCGAAAAATATTTTTTCAAATAAGTAACGAGAACAAAGAACCCCCTTTTTCCACTACCACCAACTTTGAATAAGCCTGTAGTCTAGACACTAATTCCCTGGTACTCGTCTTTCCTGTCGGAACCTAATCCAAAAATATTCTTCCAAATAAGTGACGAGAGCGAAGAACCCCTTGCCTTCGCTACCACCAACTTTGAATCAGCCTGTAGCCCAAACGCTAATTCCCTGGTACTCGTCTTTCCAGCCGGAACCTAATCCAAAAATATTCTTCCAAATAAGTGACGAGAGCGGAGAAATCCTTTCCTCCGCTACTATTCCCCGTTAGCAGCCAATTTTGAATCAACCTGTACCCGAAACGCGAATCTCTCGCGCTCGGGGCTCGCAAGACGAAGCTAACCCAAAAATACCCCCGAATAAATAAGAAGCGAACGAAGAATCCAGTTTGCCATCCTCCCTCCCGCCTCGTTACTCTCCATTATCGCCTCGTTCCGCTTCGCAATCGCGAGATCCAGACGAAAGAAGGGACGAAAAGCGTGGACCGGCGAAAGCGAGGCAAGGCTCGTTAGGGAAGGTCCACCGTGACGAGCGTTAGGTGACGGTGCTAACGAATCGGGGGACAGGGCAGAAAATCGCGCAGCAGGATGTTAGTTTAATTGGCGTTCAGCCGGCCACGAGCTTTCCGATTCTTCCGCGCGTCGCGACTGATTTATCGGCGCGGCCTCGCGGCGTTTTCCTCCGCTTCTTGCGCGACTTCTGCGAGCGGCCGGACGAGAATCGGAGGTCATGGCAAGAAACGCACGCGTTTCCGAGAACCGCTGTTTCTGCTGGTTTTTAAATCGTTTCCTGGACACGGCGAGGCTTCCCAGTGAATGTTTCATTCAGTTGTGTTTTCCTGACCGATGCCTGATTTAACTTCTCAGAGGTGGACGCGCGTCCGTCCACGCGCTACGTTCGCTTTTCCGCTTTTATGCTTCTCACGTGCAGTTTCTCTTTTCTTCTTTTTTCCTCCTTTTTCACTTTCCACAATTTTTTTTAATGTTGTGTAATGATTTTTTTGTGTATCAGATACAATTTTCTTTTTTTTCTTTTAACGAATTCTTATGGATTAGTAGTGAGATGTTTAAATAAATTTTCTGATCTTCTTTTATCTTCGACATACGATTTCTATATATAAATTTTCTTTTTTTTGTTTGGAGGATTTTTGGGGACTTTTTGTGTATCAAATACAATTTATTTTTTAACGAATTGTTATACTTTAGTTGTGGGATGCTTAAATAAACTTTATGGTTCCCCTTTTATCTTTCAGATAAAGTTTCTATATGTAGATTTTCTTCTTTTTCAATTTTTCGATTTTTTCCTTGGTAGTGTTCTTTTTTAGGTATTTCTTGTGATTTTTTGTTTATTAAACAGGGATTTTTGTATACGAATTATTATATTGTAGCTTTGTTTTGGGTAGTTTTACGAAATTTTTATATCTTTTTTCTTTTATCTTCGACATAAAGTTTCTATATATATATATTTTTTTAGTTCTAAGGTATTTTTGAAACGAGTTTGGATTTTATTGTTCCTTTTGCAATTTCGAATATTTTATAGCAGTGTTCTCGTTTATCTTTTCAATAGTTTTATGTATATTAAATAAAAAATTCTTTTTTACGAAATATTCTAATCTTGGGAAACAACTTTTCCTGATTTTTCTGTTACCTGTTTGGTAACAGGTACGTATATATTTCTTTTAATTCTCCGGATATTTAACTATTGTTTGAGTATTTTTGACAATTCCCTTTTAATATAGTATATTTTAAACGCAGGACATTGTTAAAGAAAATCAGGATTTTCCGTATAATGTAATTTAAAAACAAATATTTCTAAATTGTAATTTTAATAATTTTTCAGATATTTTTCACGATGTTCTGTGATATATGTACAATTATTAAATTAACATTTACTCGAGTAAATTTTGTTCTTCCAAGAACCCTTTATGATTCTTCCTAAATCGAATTCTATAATTACGAAATCCTCCTTTGCGATCTTCCTTCGCGCGAATTTTATGAGCGTGCAAAATATTTTTGTCATGCTTCCGATCACGTATCTCGACTACCGTAGATATTTGCATTCGATATTGGCGTCCTCGAGACGTTTTCTTTGTTTCTCTATGCAAAAATCGTACCGCGGGAGTCGTAAAGTATAGATAATTGCTCAATACCGTATGATCTTTATTCGAAATAAAGAAGAAGGTCGAAAAGTGAAACCATAAGACCAGTTGGAAGTAGTAACACGTGGTTGGATGTTTATATTCTGCAATCGTTTCCGGACATTCGTGTTTTTCTTCTTGCTTTGCAACGTTTAGCCTCACAGCTTATTTGCCGTCATTTCGAGAATTGTCTGATCTTTGTTTGGAAAAGTCAAGTCGAGGAGGAACTTAAGTTTCGTGTGTACGAAGCTTCAACTTATAATTCGCAATTAACCCTAGAAAATTGCAACGATTATTACGAAAATTTCTTAAATGTAATTTTTTTAAGGAATACGTGTATACATAAATATTAATTCAGAACTTTTCTTAATTTTTACAAGATTAATAATAAGAAGAAAGTAGTATAGGTATGTTCAGTATAATAGGGAGATTCGATAGACCACATAAACACTGAATTAATTACAGCATATCAAAAATTCCACTCATACATACTTTAAATTGCTTCAAAATGATAGTAATAAAAAATATTTAAAAATTTGTGAGAATTATATACATGATGAATTAAAAAATTCCACTGATAAATACATATTTCAAATCGCCCCAAAATTTTAATAATAGAACATACTTAAAAATCCTGAATTAATGCCAGCACCTGTATCAAGAATTGCATTTATACAAACTCCAAACCTTCCCAAAATTTTACCAAAATTACCCACATAAGAAATTAATCACAGTATATCAAAAATTCCACTCATACATATTTTAAATCCCCTAAAAATGGTAATAATAAAATATACTGAAAAATTTGTAAAAATTACACATATGACGAATTAAAAAATTCAACTCATACATATTTCATATCTCCAAATCTCCAAACAATCTCAAAATTTTAATTATAGAGCATACTTAAAAATCCTAAATTAATGCCAGCACCTGTATCAAGAATTGCACTTATGCACACTTCAAACCTTCCCAAAACTTGACTAAAAAAGAACATTCCAAAATCCTAAGCAATTGCTCAACCATAAAATACCCCCAAGTACTCCCTATATTTTCCCAAAACTTTAACAACAAATTACACCTAAAAACGTCATCCAAAAATCAAATTACTTCGACACCAAAAATTCCACCCACGTGTTCTTCAAGTATGCTTATGGAAATCCATAAAATTTTCCAATAGAGGAAAAGAAATGTCGAAGAAAGCAAAGTTCCAGGTGCATAATGGCGATAACCTCCACCCTGGCTCTCGATCGGGTCTCGAGCCGTAACTTTTTTACCTTCCCCATAAAGTACCGTCGAAAATAGACTGTCAGAGTTAACCGGAGGGTTATCTTTGTTGTTTAATTGCCGGGGATCGTCAGCAGGCTCGTTAATGGGGTGTAAATCAATTCCGGCCACGTTGTTCCTTCCCCCGTCCTTCCTCGCTCCCTCCGCCGAGTTTATAGGCCTCGGTGAACTTCTTCTCGCCCTAGGGAGGAAAAGAGCTGGCCGGTGGGGATTTTCTGGGTGGAAGTTGCACAGACTGCCGCCACTGGATTTCACGCGCGTGCACATTCCCATGGAACGGGCAGAAAAAGCTTTACGAGCGTGTTTTTACGAGCATCTCGTATTCTTTCACACGGCTATTTTCGACGCCGCGACGCCGGGGGCCCAGCCAATTTAATGAATGAAATTTGAACTTCCTCGCGAACCGTTCAGGTTCAACGACACACGTTTGTGCACCGACGCACGTCGCCGATTTCTCTGTCTTTCGTGCTATGTTTCATCCTTGGGGCGCGAGAACTGGAGTCGAGCTGACGATGCGAGATTTGCGTAGGAAGAGATAGGTCTAGGGAATTTTATTTCTTCCTACGAAAGTTCGATTCGTGCTTTATCGGTGGGAAGAATAAGTTGTGGAGTTGTAGGAAGTTTTGAGTTTGGGGCTTTCTTTGCTTGTCGAGGAGAAAATTGAAGAAAGGAAGACAATGATGGAAAATTTTGTTAGGGAAGCATAGGTTTAAAAAATTTTATTATTTGTTGATGTAAATGCTCAATTTATTCTTTATTAATA
Source organism: Eufriesea mexicana (assembly GCF_001483705.2). NCBI lineage: Eukaryota > Metazoa > Arthropoda > Insecta > Hymenoptera > Apidae > Eufriesea > Eufriesea mexicana. The sequence goes on along the minus strand of NW_016909275.1, from coordinate 1,162,589 downwards.
GGAAGAAGAATTGATTGTCTGTGATAAATCTTTAGAGCTTTGTTCTTTCCTTGTTTGTCGAAGAGGAAATTGAAGGAAGAGAGACAATGATGGCAAATTTTGTTTGGAAAGAATAGCTATAAGAAATTTTGTTATTTGTTGGTACGAATGTTCAATTTCTTCTTTATTAGCAGGAAGAAGAATTGATTGATTGTGGCAAAATTTTTCAGCTTCCAGCTTTCTTTGTTTGTCGAAGTGGAAATTGAAGAGAGGGAGACAATGACAGAAAATTTTATTTGGAAATGATAGGTATAGGAAATTTTGTTATTTTTGGTACGAATGTTCAGTTTCTTCTGTATCAGTAGAAAGAAGAATTGATTGACTGTGACAAAATTTTTGAGCTTTGTCCTTTGTTTGTTTGTCGAGGAGAAAATTGAAGAAAGGAAAACAATGATAGAAAATTTTGTTAGGGAAGTATAGGTTTAAAAAATTTTATTATTTGTTGATATAAATGCTCAATTTCTTCTTTATTAATAGGAGGAAGAATTGACAAAATTTTTAAGCTTTGATCTTTCTCTCTTTGTCGAAGAGGAAATTGAAGAAAGAGGGACAATGATAGAGAATTTTGTTTGGAAGGAATAGGTATAAGAAATTTTGTTATTTGATGGTACGAATGTTCAATTTCTTCTTTATCAATAGGGGACAGAATTAGTTATATTGGAAAAATTTTTTGATCTTCGTTCTTTCTTCGTTTCTGGAGAAAAAAATTTTTAAATTGAATGAAAGGAGATGATGATGGAAGATTTTGTTAGGAAATCCTAAGTATAAGAAATTTTCTTATTTATTGGTACAAAAGTCCAATTTATTCTTTATCGGTAGAAAGAAGAATTGATTGAGTGTGACGAAATTTTTGAGCTTCGTTCTTTCTTCCTTTGTCGAGGAAAAATTTAAAAATCGAAGGAACGGAGATAATGACAGAAAATTTAGTTAATCAATAATAGGTATAACAAATTTTGTTATTTTTTGGTACGAACGTTCAATTTATTCTTCATCAATATTAAGAAGAATTGATTGAGCATGAATCAATTTTTGAGCTTCGTTTTTCCTTTGTTTCTAACTGAGAAAGTTGAAAGAAGATAGGTATAAGGCTCTGTTAGGAAAGACTATATTAAATTTCATTAGATTTTATTGTCGATACGAGAAAGAATCGAGTTTGTCGTTTACTGGAAAAGAAGTTGAAAGAAGAAAGATGGTGATGGAACTTTTTGCAGGAAACCTGAAGAAGAACGATGTTGATGGAACTTCTTGTTAGAAAGGGGAGAAAGAAAGATGGTGATGGAACTTTTTGCTATAAAGGACTATAAGGAAGGTGTTATGGGATTTTTTCACCTAGGAAGTAATAAGATCGGTGAGATGTACTTAGGATCGTTTCTCACTCCCGTATCTATTAATCTGTTAGTTCTTCCAATTCATTTTTTCCATTAATTTTTCATCCTGATATTATCACTCGATTCGATATCCTTTCTACCATCTATCATCACTGGGATCTATAAATGACTTAACAGTTTCCTTCCTTTTTGTTTTTCCTTTTATTTAACCAGATAGCTGCGACGCGAAAATCGAGCGATGACGAGTATACTCGTCAATCACAGCTAACTGGTTAATCCCTTTTTAGCATTAATTATTCTTATTTTTTATTTGTTTGTTTTATTTCGGCCTGGCCTCAAAATATTCTAAACATCTTGAAATTTGAGAGTGTGTTTTATTTTTCACAAAAATTACAATTTAAATAGCCAATGGTCACTACTTTTTTACTTTTTAATTGTAATTTTTGTGAAAAATAAAACATATTCTCTAATTTCGTCAATCACAGCTAACTTGTTAAGCAGATTAGAAATATATATACTGAATTAGAACAAAAGCCATACTGAATTTTCCAACGTCCATATTAGATCAATTGAAGTTTAAAAATTACAATTTCTACAACGAAAATTACAAAAATTACAATTTAAATAGCCAATGGTCACTATAATTTATTCATGACGAGTATATTCGTCATGACTCAAAATCCTGCCACTTCTCCATGACGAGTATACTCGTCATGAATAAATTGTAATTTTAATTTTATAAATTTTATAATAAATTGTAATTGTAATTTTTGTAATTTTTGTTGTAAAAATTGTAATTTTTAAACTTCAATTGACCTAATATGGACGTTAGAAAATTCAGTATAGTTTTCACTCTAATTCGGTATATATACTTTTATTCTGCTTAATCATTTAGCTGTGATTGACGAGTATACACGTCATGACACAAAATCCTGTCACTGCAGCATGACGAGTATACTCGTGAATCACAGTTAACTGGTTAAGCAGAATAAAAGCACATATACTGAATAATAGCAAAAGCCATACTAAATTTTCCAACGTCCATATTAGGTCAATTGAAGTTTCTGCAATAAAGATAAGAAACGAGTATCAAAGACCTAAAAAATAATTATTACAGATAACAAATCGAACATTGGAAGAGATTTGATCGAATTTTTCAAATTCCCCGTCACCTATCTTTCAAACACGTCTTTCCTTATCGTGGCACCTATCTTATTTATTTTCCTTGCCGCTTGGAAAAATGAAATCCGAAACGAGTGCCATAAAAGCTTGGTGAGAAGCCCACGCGGAGGAAATAAATTCTGCGAGCCTATAAACAAGACAATTATCCGAAAGTTCCTAATTTCTCCACCTATTAAATCACCACTACCTCGCGTCTCGCTTTTCGCATAAAAATTCTTCCTTCGCCGAATTTCCATTAAACTCGAGCTTTCACTTCCACGTTACACCAGTCATCGCCTGCCAGTTCCAGGCGGAATAAAAAAATCCCTAACTAATTGCGATATCTTTTTCTCCTCGGAGCAAACGAGATCGGGAGAAAAATTCCGGTCGAAGCGGGTAAAAAGGCGCGATGCAAGAAGAAGGGGAAGAAAGTGGAGCGAAAGGAATCCGGGAACAGAGGGAAAAAGACGTAATCGTAAATCATACTCGCGTGGCGTTAAATCTTCAGTTTTTCCAGCGAGTCAACGAGACGCGTTCGCCGTGGACTTTCAGGAAAGATTGACGACGCGAACCGAGCCTGGCACGTTTCGTTTTCCTCTCTTTTTATTGACAGTTCGCTGAATGTTAAGTAAGAACGCGGTGATTTAAAATAATCGCGGGGCCAGCTGGAATTTTATGAAAGTTCCTTTTCGTTCCGGCTCGGACGGACATTGTCCGCGGTGAGGTAACTGTGAACGATGGAAAATGTGAAAACCGTGGGAAAAGTATTGCCGTCGTCTCCGGCGATTGTCTTTGCTTGGGTGCCGGGCGACAGGAATGCTCGTAAATTGGAAAGTCTCTGAAGATTCGCCTTAAATGGGATAGTCGTGTATTTGTTATATTTCCAGTGGCTCTGCTGTGAAAGTTGCGGGTGATTAATTCTGCCATTTTAGGGGTATCTTGTTTATTAAAATAATTCTTAAATGGGATATCGAGTTTCTAGCATTTTTGTGTGATTTTACGAAATAAAATAATAGTGGATTTTATGGTTTTGGAATAATCGTGTATTTGTTATATTTTCTGCGTCTTTTTATGGAAGTTTTAGGTGATTACGTGTGCCATTTTGGGGGTATCTTGTTTATTAAAATAATTCTTAAATGGGATATCGAGTTTCTAGAATTTTTGTGTGATTTTATGAAATAAAATAATAGTGGATTTTATGGTTTTGGAATAATCGTGTATATGTTATATTTTCTATGTCATTTTATTGAAGTTCCAAATGGTTAATTGTGCCATTTTAGGGGTATTTTTTAAATAAAAATAGCTATCAAAAGGAATATCAAATTTTTCTAATTTTTCTGAAATTTATAGAAATAAAATAATAGTGGATTTTATATTTTTGGAATAATCGTGTATTTAGTATATTTTCTGTCTTTCTCGTGAAAGTAACAAATGATCGATTGTATCATTTCTGGGGATATGTTTTTACTCGAACAGCATATAATTAGAAAAATTTTCAAGTTTTTATAATTCCGTAAAGCTTTTAAAAAGTCTCGACCAATTCTTAGTATGCATTTTTGCTTTCGAGTATGAACTTTGTTACTTAATTATTTTCCCCATTTTATAAATAATATATAAAAATAATAGCGGACTTTACGATATTTATTTCGGATCATTTCTCGTGTTAATTTCGGTTTAAATTCGAGGCTCGAAACACGTAATAAAATGCGTGAACTCGTTATGTGTCATATTATACTGTCTTCCGAGAGTCTGAAATAAAAAGGATTTTAAAAAAAGAGCACAAGATCACCACTTACCGCCATTACTCTCACTTTCGCACTTTACTTCGAGGCTCTTAACATCCATCAATCCGTATTGAACGTAGATCCACACTTAAAAATGTAAACTGTCACCATTTTTAAACCAAACACCACCATCGCATTTTGCTATTTATAACTATTACATTCTGCTAGTCAGGCAGCATCGTTTTTCTCAAAAACCTCGAAATTTTAAAGACGCGATAAAAAAGTAATTTCTTTTCTACGAACACCGAACTTTCGCTGCCAACCAAAATTTCAAATTTCCTAAATTACCATTCAGAATAATTTTTTTAAACGATCACTATTATATCTTCAATTTCGCATTTCCGAATTTATAGCATTCGAGATGTGACAAAATTCGATTTCCGTTTAAATTGGTACAAGTTTCGCGCCATTTTTACATCGATTATCCCAAGTACCATTTTTATAAATATATTGAATATTAAATTAACAATATTTTATATTCAATATATTTTATATTTTATATTTTAAACGATCACTATTATATTTTTAATTTCGCATTTCCGAATTTATAGCATTTGAGATATGACAAAATTCGATTTCCGTTTCAATTGTTACAAGTTTCGCGCCATTTTTACAGCAATTATCACAAGTACCATTTTTATAAATATATTGAATACTAAATTAACAATATTTTATATTCAATATATTTTATATTTTAAACGATCACTATTATATTTTTAATTTCGCATTTCCGAATTTATAGCATTCGAGATATGACAAA